>NW_007068668.1:934-186743 GCF_000164805.1 Carlito syrichta | reverse complement strand
ACCTCAGCCTCCCAAAAGCGCGGGATTACAGGCTGAGCCACCGAGCCCGGCTAATTATCTGAATTTAATCACTACAAATGGATACATGTATGAAAATATCACATTGCACCCCCAAAATATGTACAATTATTATGTCAATAAAAATACTGTTTGCAGTACAATAGGATGACTTCAGTTAACAACAATATTTTATATAGTTTCATATTGCTAGAAGGAGGTTATTGAGTGTTCCCAACACAAGAAATAATGAAAGTTTGAGATGATGGATATGCTAATTACCCTGATCCGATCACTATACATTATATGTATCGAAACATCACTATGTACCCTACGAATATGTACAATTAGTATTTTTTAATTTAACAAGTAAAATTGTTTTACAAAGTTTTAAAAGATAAAACAATGAAATAGACAAGAAATAAACGCATCCAGTTTATTTGACAACATTGTGAGTGGTCACCCAATTGCTGACAAAAAACAACAAACTTCAACAAGAAAATTCCACTGCATGTAAATTTTCTCTCTCTGTTATATATTATTAAAAATTTATCAGAACTATTTTTTTAGGTTTAAAATAGTTAAAATAAAATAGGTTTTTTAATCCTTGGTTTAAATATGTAGGCATTGGCTACAGAATGCCTAGGCTGAAATCCCAGCTTTAATACTCACTAGCTGTGATATTGAGCACATCTAAGAAAAAAACATAGTCAAGCACGGTGGCTCACACCTGTAATCCTAGCAAGGCAGGAGGATTGTTGGAGGCCAGAAGTTTGAGTCAGCCTAG
Organism: Carlito syrichta; assembly: GCF_000164805.1. NCBI lineage: Eukaryota > Metazoa > Chordata > Mammalia > Primates > Tarsiidae > Carlito > Carlito syrichta. The sequence goes on along the minus strand of NW_007068668.1, from coordinate 185,959 downwards.
ACAGCATAGTGAAAACTCATCTCTACAAAAAAAATAATAATCTACTTGGGTGTGGGGATGCACACCTCTAGTCCCAGCTACTTCAGAGGCTGAGGCAGAAGGATCACCTGAGCCAGATAGTTTAAGAGTGTGGTCAGCTGTGATCCTGCCACTGCACTCTAGCCTGGGAGACAGAGTGAGCCCCTGACTCAACAAAAATAAATAAATAAGTTTAAAATAAATAATTTAAAAAAACATAAACAAAAGCAAATCAACTTTTTAAGCCTAGTTTCTTCAAATCAATAATGGGACCAGTGATGGTACTGACCTCATATGGCTGTGGTGAAGATTAAAATGGTTTATGTTATCAAATTCTTAGACTGTGGCAAGGGGTACTAGCTTCTATTATCATTATTAACAAATATTTATTGAGTGATGATTACAGCTAAGGAAAGATTCAGCTAAAATTTCAACTATATCTGATTCCTGGATAATTAATCATGATTTCATGGAGCAGAAAAAAGATTTGGGAAATGATCAATAGTTTAACATCTGTTTCATTAGTAGACTAAATGCTGTGAGAACTATATCACACACCTAGAAGTTCATGGGGACTGGAGTTCAGTTTTCATATTGACAATGTATTATCATTAATTTTTTTGCAAAGTGAGATTCTATAAATATATATGTTAAGTAACAACTGATTTGTAGCAAAACTTTGACATTTTCAGAGATTAATAGCTTGTCTCTACGAAAATGGTCAAATGCCATTCAGCCTTTGATAACTTGATTGAAACTAATCTCTAATAAAAATACAGGTTTGCAGGGACAAGGTCAGATCTCGGGGGGGTTAGGTGGTGGGAGGATGTTTAGTTTGGCTATAGATAAAAAGGCTTTCATTGTGGATTATCTTTCAAAGGTTAAAACACTCATTTTGTGTTCTATCCCCCATATAAATACTTCTCGGCACTCTCTTTTAATTGCTGGTGTTATACTTTTCTTATTTGTAGATAAATTACATTTTACTGAGGATGTTTTCCAAGATTTGTGACTAGGTTCTATGGTTTATTATGTGCTTTCAGTTTTCTGCCAGGTTTTATATCTTTTAATCTTCAGAATTTCAACAGATGGTGACTCTTTCTGGAGGTTAGACGAGCAATTAAAATGCTGTCTGGTTGCTTTGTGTCAGTGCATATGCTATTCACATTTCATGCTAAATGTGAACAAACCACACAGTCTTCTTTTGCCTTACTTTCCTCTTTGGGAATTTAGGAATAGAAATATTCATTCTTCCTGACTGCTGTGAGGAATGAGTCATAAGAAAGATGTAACATCTAGCTCAGTTAATATCCACCAAAGCTAGGCAAAACCATAGATCCTCAACCTGCTTCTAAAAGTAGTTTTACCAATAACTATTCTCCATAGGGGTTCATAGCACATAGTCATATAATGTTATAAATGCAGGTTGCAAATTGGCCTTCAGAATGAAATTAATTACCCAGGAGTACTCCTTTGGGTGCCTTAAATGTGAAGGTGTCTAGTACAGACATTATCTTCTACTTTTTAATCCTTGATGCCCATTTTCAACTTGGCTGAATGTTAGATGGTTCACATATATAGCACTCATTCTACTCTTACTACCTCGGTCTATATTAAAAGTCAAAAGAGGTGGTGAATTGCACTGGAACAATAAATAATTTTTATTAAATTCAACAAACTCTTATTTTACTTCACATCTACAATGGAGAAAGTTCTATACTTAGCATGGAGGGTTAATCTGGAGAATCAAAAAATATATAATGCAATCTTTGCCCAGAAGGAATTTGCAATAAATTAAGAACAGACATAAATATATTGCCAGTGCCTTGAGAGCACTCAATAAATGTTTATTAAACAATTGCTAAATGTCATGAGGGGAATAAAGGACTGGTAATGGAGAATAGAATAGGGATTGATTTTGAGTGGCAGTAGGGAAGACTTGACAAAAAAGGTAAGATTAAAGATTGACTTTGAACAAAGTAAATTTGACTCTTGAGAAAAGGGGTTCTTGATATTGGAATTGTCACCTTCTGGGTTACAGATATGGAAAACCACTTTGTATATTTGGGGGCTATGAACAGCATGGTGTTGTTAGAGATTATAATATGTACGTCATAAAAATTAGTGAGATATGAAGTTAAAAAAGGAAGTTTAAGTGCAGATTACAGAGGCCCAAAATGCTAAAGAGTTTGGTCTTTAGGTAATTGTCAACACGAACATTTGAAAATACAAACAAGCCGGCTCAGTGGCTCAGCTTGCAATCCCACGCTTTGGGAGACTGAGGTGAGTGGATTGCCTGACCCCGCGGGTTCGAGACCCGCAGCCAACTTGGCGAGACCTCATCTCTACAATAAATAAATAAAAAATTAGCCGGGTGCGGTAGCACGTGCCTGTAGTTCCAGCTATTTGGAAGGCTGAGACGGAAGGATCGCCGCAGGTGGAGGCTGCAGTGGCCGGGAGCAGCCACTGCACTCCAGTCTGGGTGATGGAGTGAGACTCCAACTCAAAAAAAAAAAAAAAAAGAAAAGAAAGGAAAAGAAAATACAAACAATAATGTGCTGGTAAATCTCTTCTATAAAAACCTTTTTGTAATATTTGCCAATTTTTATGGTGTAAATACTCCCACTATGACTGATTACAAGCTACCAAACTTACATAACTGAACTAGGAACTGGAAAGAGTTACACATATTCAACTCTTGACAAGGTCTGGCATGCTCAGATATCTATTTTAGAATGTTTACCTTGGTATCTTGTTAATGAATAGATTGAAGACAGGAATCACAAAATTAGTTGAGAGAGTAAACTATAACTGATGTGAAAGACGAAGAAAACTGAAGCATGGAGTGGAGAGAGAAAGCTGAGACAGAAGGAGTAAATATTTAGCAGAGTAGGGTTTCCAAGTTGGGGGGCTAACGATGGGTCCCAAGACATCTGTGAACTCCCTGAAACTGTATGCACTTTTTTGTATAAGTGCCTTTTGGGAATGTTTTTATTAAGTTTTCTATGACCTTCACTCTTATAATTTAAGAATTTCTTTTTTTTTTTTTAAGTAGGTTACACAGAATTTGGCAAGCAGATTTGTATTGAGCAAAAGGAGATTGGGTGATCTCAGAGAGTTGAGTTGCGATGATTTGGAGATTAGTAACTTGGAGAATTGGAAAGATTTTGTAACATTTTCTGAGACAGGATGAAAAACAGGAACAAAATCATAAGATTAAATTCCTTACTTAATAAATATGATATTTATGAGACTTTTAGAACAAAATAACTTGAGACACAGCAGAGCACAATAAGTGAAGCACAAGAAAATTGGGTCCTAACATCAATTTTATTACTAATCATGTGAACCCAGATATAAATACTTAGTATATGTTTTGCTATAAAAACATGATAATCAGCCGGGTTCAGTGGCTCAGCTTGTAATCCTGCGCCTTTGGGAGGCTGAGGTAAGTGGATTGACTGAGCCCGTGGGTTCTAGACCCGCCTGGGCAGCGAGACCTCATCTCTACAATAAATCAAAAAATCAGCCGGGCGTGGTAGCACACGCCTGTAGTTCCGGCTACTTGGAAAGCTGAGATGGAAGGATCACTGGAGCCCAGCAGGTCGAGGCTGCAGTGGCCGGGAGCGGCCACTGCACTCCAGTCTGGGCGACAGAGTGAGACTCCAACCCCCCCCCAAAAAGATAATTTTGATTATTTCTTAGGCTGACTCAAAGACCCTTAAAACGAAGAAGAAGAAAATAAGTAGAAGGAAGAAGAGAAGAGGGAGTAGGAAAAGGATGAGAAGTAAAGGAAGGAGAAAGAAAAGGACAAAAAAGATACCAGAGTTGGTGGCTTCTCTTGCCCAAGCTGGTGAGCTTTGGCATGTCTCCTTTTCTTTTCTCTCATCTCTCTCGAATAAAATTTGTTTGAAAACACTGGGGGGAAAAAGACATCAGCGTTAAAAGGAAGTGTTGTATAGTGAAAATAACACAGGCTAAACACAGGTTAACCATGAAAGAATGTTTAGTTGATATCTTATTAGCTTTATTATCTAAAGCAAGTAACTTACCCTAATTCTCATTTTCTTCATTTCTAAAATAGAAAAACTAAACTTTACTTTTCAAAACCATTGTAAATATTGAAGATATTGTCTATAAATAATATGGTGATAATTGTTCAAACAGGCTATTATTATTAGAGCAAAATAATTCTTTGATATTTGTTATAATGGAACCTGATTTACATAATTACACACAAACACACATGCACACATATACACTTATAACTTTTAATGTAAGTAAAAAATTAGAAGTTGTAGTAAATAAGATTTTACTTCAGAGCGATTTTGTATTTGTGTGGTTTGTTTCCAACTATCCAATCCATCATCACTTTAACATGTGGATACATAAACAAATTTAAAGGAATTTTAATGCATCTAAAATCAGCAGGGGTCTTGTCTGTTCATCCACGAATGGATTAAAATGAAGAATGATTTTATCAGTTGATAGTCAATATGAAGTTGAGAAGGAAGTACCCATGATTTAGGATGTGAGTCATCATTTTTAATGATTTGTCTTTGGCCTTCCTTTGTCTTACTAAAAGCAGACTGTTTAAAACAAATCTTTCTGAATTGAACAAGTATTTCAGTTTTTATTCTACATGATTAAAGCATTACTATAAAAGATTCTAAGGAATTCTCCTAGACATACCAAAAAAATGATTGAATTGAAGGCATAATCAGTTTTCTAATTGTTGAACAAATTACTTTCATAACAAATTAGTACAAACTTGGTGGCTTAAAACAACATAAATTAACTGTCCCAAAGTTTTGGAGGTCAGAGTCTGAAATCAAAGACTATTATCTTCAACTCAGGATCCTTAACTTAATCACATGTACAATGACCCTTTTTCCAAATAAGATAATATTCACTCTTTTGACATAAAAGATTGTATACACAGGTCCAGACACTAGAAAATGAATACATAATTGGGGACCATTTTTTTCCCACACTATCACTGTAGTTGCCTTAAATTTAATGTAAATGCGGGCAACTTGGCGAGACCTCGTATCTACAATAAATCAAAAATTCGCCGGGTATGTAGCGCGTACCTATAGTTCCAGCTACTTGGAAGGCTGAGGCGGAAGGATCGCCGGGGCCCAGCAGGTGGAGGCTGCGGTGGCTGGGAGCTTGCCACTGCACTCCAGTCTGGGCGACAAAGTGAGACACCAACTCAGTTTAAAAAAAAAAAAAAAGAAATTAATGTAAATGTAAGTATAGTTTAGAATACATTATTTAAAAAAAAACCTGTGAAGAGTAAAACAAATTATGTGGAAAGAGACAGAAACAAGAGACAAGATTATCTTAGAGACAAGAGATTCTTACCTTACTCTGGTCTTTCCTTAAGTCTCCATGCATATATTTCCATGCATATGTTTGCCATTACTAGCATGGGATTGCTTTTGTCTATGTTACTCAATTTCAACTTTTGTTGGGTGAGAGACTCTAACCACACCATGAGAAGCTACAAAAAAAAAAAAAAATATATATATATATTATATATATATATAGGGAGGTCACACAGCTGGCCTGCAGTACAGAGCTGAAATAAGTCTAAGTGAATTAATTAACAAATATGTTATTTATGAAGGTCTTCATGTGTCTTTCATTTACTTGCTTCTTTCTTTGCTATGTTTCAACTTTGCTAGGGAGGCTGAAATTGAATAGTGTCCATGGGTATCACATATACAGAAGATAGCAATAAGCAGTTGATTCCTTTGTGAGGCTTTAGCCTATCTTTTTTTTAGTGAAACATCAACATTTCAGGTCAAAAGTGAAGTCTTTGATGTAAGCCTTAGTGTCTCTGGTTTCTCTATTCTGTTCCATTGATTTATGTTTCTATTTTTGTACTAGTACCATGCTGTTTTGGTTACTGTAGACTTGTAGTAAAGTTTGAGTTTGGTAAAGTAATACCTTCAGCTTTGTTTTTTATTTGTTTGTTTTGTTTTTTGTTTTGTTTTTTGGTGTTTTGTTTTTTGTTTTTGCTTAGGACTGCTTTGGCTATTTGGGCTCCTTTTTGCTTTCATATGAATTTAAAAATTGTTTTTTCCAATTCCGTGATAAATGAAACTAGTAGACAGAAATTGCATTGAATCTATAGGTTGCTTTTGTTGGTATAGACATTTTAACAATATTGATTCTTCCAATCCACAAGCATGGAATGTTTTTCCATTTGTTTGTAGCATCTTTAATTTATTTCAGCAGCATTTTGTTTTCATGTAGAAACCTTTAAAGTCCTTGGTTAGATGTATTATCAGATTCTGTGTGTATGTATGTGTATGTATTATTATTATAAGTGGAATTGAGTTCTTGACTAGGTTCTTACCTTGAACATTGCTGGTGTATTGAAATGATGCTGATTTTTTTAAATCTTTCTTTTTTTATTTTAAATATATGGGGTACAATTCAGGATTAAGTATATAAGTGTTCATTGCACAGGTAAAGTTTGGGCCTCCCTTTGATCCCCACTTCGCCTGATTTGAGATCAGGTACCCTTATTGATGTTATGTACCCCCCTTCCCTACCCTGGCAGTATCCCGCTACTGCCAATTTTTTTCTTATAGTATTATAGTAAATGTTCAGGGTTCACATATGATCAAGAACATGTGGTACTCAGTTCTTTGTTTCTGTGATAGATCAGTGAGTGTTATAGACTCTAAACCCATCCAAATTGCTGCCAAGTCCATATGCTTGCCCTTTTTTATGGCTGTGTAATATTCCATCTTGTGTATGTACCATTTTTTTTTAATCCAGTTCAATTTCAATGGGCATCATGGTTGGTTCCATGTTTTAGCTATTGTGAATAATGCTGTATCATTGGGATCTTAATTAGCACTTTCCTGAAGACCACTGATCTTAACTATCTTTTTGTGTGCTTGTTTGCCACTTATATATCTGTAACCAAACTCAGGTTCAACTGCTAATCACTTGAAAGCCAAACTCTGAGGCAAGGGTTGGTGTTAGAAAAAGATGCTTATTCAAGAACTGGCAAAATGAAGAGATGATGGACTAATGACTCAAAGAACATTTCCAGTGAGTGAAAATTTCAGGTTCTTTTTACATCAAGGGCAGGGGGAAGAGAAGTGGGTTGTGTAGCTTCTTTGTCCTTGGTCAGGTCAAAATGTGAACATTGATTTTATTCCTGAAACTTTACTGAAGTCTTTTATTAGGTCTAGGAGTCTTTTGGAAGGTTTCTAAGATACAGAATAATATCATCTGAGAAGAGAAATAATTTGACTTCCTCAATTCTTATCTGGATACCTTTTAGTTCTTTTTCTTGCCTGATTGCTCTGTTTAGGACTTGCAGTACTATTTTCAATAAGAATGGTGAGAGTGAACAACCTTTTCTTATTCTAGTTCTTAGGGGGAAATATTTCCAACTTTTGTCCATCCAATACAATGTGAGTGTGGAATAGTCATAGATGGATCTTATTATTTTGAAGTATGTTTCCTCAGTGCCTAGATGGTTGGGGGTTTTTATCCTGAAGGGATGCTGGATTTTATCAAATGCTTTTCTGCATCTCTTGAGATGATCATAGGGTCCTTGTTTTAATTCTGTTTATGTGTTGGATCCTGTTTTGATCTATGTATTAAACCAACTTTGCATCTTAGGAATAATGCCCACCTGATCATGGTCAATTATCTTTTTTATTTTGAATGTAAAATATTTTGAATAAAATAGTTTGAATCCTACAACAAAAACAAAACTAGAAAACACTTCTCTGGACATTGGCCTAGGTAATAAATTTATAACCAAGCTTTCAAAAGCAAATTTAGCAAAAACAAAAATTGACAATTAAGATCAAGTTAAACTAAAAAGCTTCTACACAGAAAAGAAAAAAAAAAACCTATCAACCGAGTAAATAGACAACCTACAAAATGGGAGAAGATACAAACGATATATCCAACAGAGAGCTAATACCCAAAATCTCTAAGAAACTCAAATAAATAGACAAGAAGAAATATAACTGCATTAAAAAGTGAGAAAAGGACATGAACATGCACTTCTTAAAGAAAAACATACAAGTGGCCAATAAACATACAAAAGTGCTCAACATCACTAATCATCAGAGAAATGCAAATCAAAACCACAATGAAATACCATCTCAAACCAGTCAGAATGGCTATTAATAATAAGTAAAAAAACACCAGATGTTGGCAAAGTTGCAGAGAGAGGGAACTCTCATACACTGCTGGTGGAATGTAAACTATTTTAGCTCATGTGGAAAACAGTTTGGAGAGTTCTCAAATAACTGAAACTTGATTTCCGGTTTGACTTAGAAATCTCACAAGTGGGTATATATCCAAAGGAGCATAAATTGTTCTACCAAAAAAAAAAAACACTTGCATTCATTTATTTATTGCAGCACTACTCACAAGGGCAAAAACATGAACCCAATCTAGGTGTCCATCAGTGGTGGATTAGATAAAGAAAACTTGGCATATATACACCATGGAGCACTATGCAGCCATATAAAAGAATAAAATTGTGTTCTTTTCTGCATGGATGAAGCTGAAAGTCATTAATCTAAGCAAATTTACACCAAAACAGAAAACCAATTATTGCATGTTCTAACTTGTAAGTGGTAGTTAAACGTTAGATACACAGGGACACAAAGATGAAAGCAATAGACACTGGAGATGCCTAGAGGGGGTAGGAAGAGAAGGAGGCAAAGACTGAAAAGCTACCTATTGGGTACATGCTCTCTATTGGAGTAATGGGTTGAATGGAAGCCTCAACAAAATATACCTAAGTAACAAGTCTGCACATGTACCCCTGAATCTAAAATAATTTTAAACGAGCCTATTGTCAACCCAAAGTTAATTATTTTAAGAATTATTTTAGATGTGATTGGGTGTATTTAGAGTGGTAAGGCCATAGATGATTTAAGAATTATTTTAAAGCCCAGGTTGAAAAAAATTCAAAACAAGAAAAAAGTAATAGGGAGGATAAATTAAACCAAAAGCTGATACTTCAAAAGAAGCAATAAAATAGATAAAACTTTGGCAATCCAGATTAAGGAAATAGAGAAAGAAAGCAAAAATATTCAACATTAAGTCTGAAGAAACATACAATCACAAATATAGAAGACATTTTAGAATTATGAGCAATTATTTTATGCAAATTTGTGTAACTTTAAGAGAATGTATGGCACAGAATTTGAAGATCTAGAAAAAATAATTTTCTACTTAATAAATACTACAAAAAAAAGTTGACTCAAGGAGAGGTAGAGTGACAGATCAATACCACATGTTCTCACTCATAAGTGGACCCTGAACATCTTGCGTGATACGGAAATAAAGGAATTGGCAATAGTGGGACACTGCCAGGGGAGGGAGAGGCACATAACATCAATAAGGGTGTCTGATCTTAATCCAGCAAAGTGATGTCCAATGGAAGGCCCAAAATTCATCTGTAGGTAAACCACTTATGTACCCAATTCTGACTTGTACCCCACATCTTAAGAAAAATATAAAATAGCAAAAAATAATTTGTGGAGATAATTGAAAGTCACCATTTTAGACAGGTATAAGCCTGGTTTTGTGGCTAAATTTGACCACTTTTAAAGAGAATACATTTTTAATGGCATTTAAACTATTTTAGACAACAGAATAAAATTGTACAAAGCATGTAGTTAATACAAACTTGTTTTATATACTAACCTATGTATTATGAATTAGCATAAAAAAATAGATCAAATTCATTTTTAAACATGTAAAAACTCTAATATCCATATCTTAAATTCATCAGTGACTTGAGATTAATTTAACATGATCAAACAGGGTTACTCTAAGAATATCAATTTGAGACTACATTAAGAAATATATCATCACCATTAACATGATTAAATATATCCAAAAAATTTAGGCAAGCAAAATTACTGTTTATATGTCCATAACAAAAAACCCTTAGTAGAATTTGTTAGATATTCCAAATGAAGATGTTGACTAAACTAAGTATAGAATATCATCCATGTTACAATTAGTTGATTAGTATATTTATATTAGTTATGCTTTCTTCCATACCTTTTTGTGAATTTAAAAGTATTTTATTCAAATTATAAAACAAACAAGTGTTTGAACATAATGAAGATTATTTGTCAAAATCCAAAGCAAATATTATGACCAATACTACATTGTAAAACACTTCTATTAAAGTCAGGAATACAAAAGAAAACCTCAGATTGTCTTTATAATTTAATACTGAAGATGATTAAGACAAATGAAATGATAAAATAAGAAAAAAGTTTTAAATAATGCAAGAAAGAAAGACAAAAATTTTTATTTGCAGATGGTATAATTATATTGCCAGAAAATCTAAACTAACGAACAGAATGAATTTTAAAAATTAGCGAGGGACTTATTAATTTCATTTTAAACTTAATGATGTGGCATTAGTACTGGAATCAACAAAAATATTGGAGGAAAATAAAGAATAAAAATATATATGTATATGAAATGTATATGAAAATGCAGTGTATAGCAGAGTTAGAATTTTTTCTACAGGAAATATGATGGTTGATTTAATAAAGGTGGTTGTATAAGTGGCATTTACTCTGTAAGAAAATAAAGGTAGACCCAATCTCATACCGTATACAAAAATAAATTTCAGATCAGTTAAGAATCTAGGCCACAGTATAAAACAATAAAATGTTAGAGAAAAATTTAGTAGATTGCATATATCATATTTTAGGTAGCTTTTCCTTTGAAAAGTGAGAAACTCAGAAGGCATAAAAAAAATGAAACATAAAGCACTTAATTACCTAAAATGTAAGGATACCATAAGCAACAGGAAAGGTAAATGTTACCCTGAGAAAATATATGTGCAATTCATATATAACATTCAAAGAATTACAATTTAAATTGAACAGTGCACTTTTATAAATTTTTGAAGAAAAATAAAAATAAGTTTAAAAAAAGTACAATTCTTCAAAGAGGAAAGGCAGATGACCAACACATAAAGATGTTTAATCTTACAAATAATCAGGAAAAAAGCAAATTAGAGGTGATAGGCAAGGAGATCCAGCCACTTATTTCTGACATTTCTAACTGGTCAATTTTTTTTTTTTCCAGAGGGGCTGCCAAACTGTGCTCTCAGGAGCACATCCAGAGAGGGTTTTGCTGATTCTCCTAATGTTTATCCTTATTCTATCTGTGTGAAGACTTCATAAATCCTAGAGTCATTTATATTTTCTTTTTTTCTTAATTTTTAATTTTAAAGATGTGGGGTACAATTCAGGGTTAAGTACACAAATGTTCATTATGCAGGTACCCTTGTTGATGAGGTGTGCCCACCCTCCCCTGTCAGAATCCCATTACTGCCAATCCCACCCCCACCCCCTGGCAATTTCCCACTACTGACAATCCTTATCTTATAGTATCGCAATAATTGTTCAAGGTCCACTTATGAGTGAGAACATGTGGTACTCAATTATTTGTTTCTGTGACAGATCACTATTATAGACTCTAAGTCCTTCCAAGTTGCTGTGAAGTTCATACTTTTGTCCTTCTTTATGGCTGCATAATATTCCATCATGTATATGTACCACATTTTTTTATCCTGTCCTCTTTTGATGGGCAATACAGTTGGTTCCATGTTTTTGCTACTGTGAACAATGCTGTAATAAACGCTTGTGCAAGTATCCTTTTCATAGAGTGATTTGCATTCCTCCAAGTATATTCCCAGCAGGGGGATTGCGGAAACATATGGAAGGTCAATTTTTAGACCTTTTAGGAATCGCCAAACTGTTTCCCACAGAGGTTGTACTAGTTTACACTCCTTACATTTTCATATTTTCAAGTATTTGTTCATCACTGGTCTGCAGAAGTTCTTTATCTAGCATATGAGTAATGATATTGTCTTAGTCTGTTTTAGTTTCTATAACAAAATACCACAGTCTGGGCAATTTTTTTGTGAACAAAAAGTTATGTGGCTCATGGATCTGGAGGCTGAGAAGTCCCAGAGTATGATGCTGAAATATTGTAAGGGCCTTTGTACTATGTCATCCTAGGTCAGAAGGGGGAAAAGGAAGAGCCAACAAATGTGAGAAAGCAAGCAAGCAAGAGGAGACTGAACTCAACTGTACAACAAGCTCACTACCTTCACTAACCAACCCATTTCCACAATAATCACATCAATCCATTAATGAGAACAGAGCACTCATGACCTCCCCTTTTATTAGGCTCCACCTCCCAACACTGTCGTATTGGGAATTAAGTTTCCAACACATAAACTTTAGAGGATACATCCAATCCACAGCAGATACATATAGAGATAATTAGAATACAATGGAGTAAGTAGAAAAATGCAATAGAGGCTCCAGAGAGCCTCAAACCTTGCCTATAATGGTCAGGGTAGAGATCAGAATACCACACAAAGGTATTCTTTTCTTAATTCATAAGTTGAAAAACTGGGCTCCCAACTCTAGCTTAACAGCAGCTCTGCAGAATCTGCAATAATGTCGTCACTACCACTCCTGTCTTGGTTATTTGTGTCTCCCCTCTTTTCTTTTCTGATCATCTGATTCATTCAGTTAGAGGTTTAACAATTTTATTAGTAACAAGCTTTAGATTTTATCAATGTTTTCTATTGTTTTTGTGTTTTCTATTTCTATAATCTGCTCTCTATAGTTTAATTTTTTCTGCATATTTTGGGTTAATTTGCTCTTGTTTTATCTAATTTCCCAAGGTGGAAGCTGAGATGTGAGACCTTATTTTTTTTTTAAATAAAAGCATTTATTCTATAAGTTTCTCCCAATTTGCTGCTTATCAGTATCCCACAAATTCTGATATGTAGCATTTTCTTTTTCATTTAGCTCAAAATACTTTGCAATTTTCCTTCGGATTTTTTTGTAACACAAGTTATTTTGAAGAGTGTTATTTGGTTTTCAAGTATTTTGAAATTTGTTCAGGAATATTTCTGTTATTAATTTAACTTCATTGTGGTTAGAGAAAAATATTTGTATATCTTGAATTATTTTCAAAATTTTTAAGAGTAGGTTAATGACTCAGAATATGGTCTATCTTGGTAAACGATCTATGTGTACTTGTAAAGTATGTGCATTCTGCTTTTTGGGGTAGGATTTTCTATAAATTACAATTAGGTAAATTTATTCAAATCTGGATTATTCTTAGTACAACCCAATTCCTGATTTTCTTACTTTTATACATTTAGTTTTTATTGATGCTTATAATAATTTCTACAGTATTGACATCTGCTCTTTAAGTTCTTTTGTACAGTGACATATAGCTCCCTCTGGTGACTAAATTAAAACTTTCATATTTCCAAAATCACTTGGTTTTGAATGTTTAGAGAAATATATTTAGTAAAAATAAATACTTCACTGATTTCAAATCATTTTTAAACATTTCCCAGTATGATGAATTTAATTAAAGTGTTTCAAATAATCAAACCTTTGGTAAATATATTTTTATTTAAATATATACATATAATATATGCCAAGTTTGAAAACCATTTTACTTCTAAGTATTGATATCATTTTTCTATTCTTTCCTTCCATTTATCTATTTCCCAGAATTTTTATGTATAAATTGAACGATGGGTGATTTTGCCACAAATAAAATTAATTAGTCAATCACAACCTCTACTCCATGTCTTCCTAGGTGATATAAATGCTTAATTCTCAAAACCAGTCAATTATTTCACATGTAGTAATTGAATGTCTATCATGTGCTATTATGAGTTGAATTGTGTCCTTCCAAAATTCATATGTTGAGGTCCTACCCTCTAGTACCTTAGCATATGATTTTATTTGGTAGTAGGTTCTTAACTAAATTAAAATGAGATCAGGCTCTAATCCAATAGAACTAGTTCCTTATATTCAGGAGAAATTTGGAGACAGACTCATACATACAGGAAGAACACCGCTGAATATGAAGACAGAAGCTAAGGGGCGAGGTCTAGAACAGAACTTTCTCTCACAGCCTTAACAATTAAAGTTATATAAGCAAAACCTCTCTTGCAGGGGTATTTGAATAAAATTTCTCAAATTCACTTTTTCTAGGTTAGAGTTGATTCCTTCTCTTAGATTTACTGTCTGTGTGATCAGGAACTTGCACTTTAAGCTTATTTTATAACTTAATTTACCTTGAATTGTTAAATGAATTTTAATGATAATGATGAGATATCTAAAAATGCTTATGCTCTACAGGGAAGCTCAGTTTCAAGAAACCCAACCAGTTTACATTATTAAAGTTTATGCCCTCAGAGTAAGTTTTGTTGGTAGGAAAAAAGCCTTATATTGTTTTATGGAGAACAACAAAAATTCAAATAGTGATGCTAGAGTTACAGCAAAGGTTCTCTATTTTTTTTTTGCATCTGGAGTTCTCATCAGGTCCTAAAAGAAACAGGGTCAAAACTGGCCAAATACTTATAAACGTAGAGGTTATTATTTAGGGGGAACTGAGACATGTCAAAGACCACAGGTAGAATATCAGTTTGGTTTTGCTCCTGAGGCAGATCTGACCATAACCTTTTTGAATTTCCTTTCTTTACAATTCCTGTGCTTCCTGCATATTTTTTCTTAATTCTGCATGCAAATATTTCTTAACTAAACACTGATTTCTAATGTCCCATGTTTTTAATTTTGTGTACTACATTTGAAACAGATGGGATTTATTCCAGCTATTTTTAGATAGAAGAGACTAAGGGAATTAAAATAATTCCTATATAGGATGTGTATTTCAAGTTGCTGTGATTCTCTCTACTGCTTTAGAGAGGGTTATAAATTTCTCTTCATAGCTAGCTTTTCTGCATCCCCTTGCAAATCAATATTCATAGCTAGTTCTCTTGTGGTCTTATGTACGGATCGATAAGCAGTGCTCTCAGGCATACTAACCTCTTGGCATAATCAACTTCTCCTACAACACGCCATCTGTGTTCCACCAGGGACATCTTTCTCTCATGAAACTGGCGATAGTGACAAAGTTCATTTGACCTTCTGGTACTTCTTATCATCAAGCAGTCTGAGGTTCTCTTTTGGAAAATGAAGATTTCTCTCCTTGGGAAACTCCTACTGCCTGCTAAAGTAAATCAAGGTTCACATTCGTTTTCCATGCAGGGAAAAGAATGCCTCATGATAGTTCTCTTAAACCTCTGATCTTTTTACAATATTTTTCCATGTTCTTTCAAACAGCCTCCGTTGCCATCAGGCTTTTTCACGTAAATCCATCATATGGAACGAAAGCAAACTGTATAGAAATCTCTCTGGGAGCTGTCAGAGCCATTCTTTAATCAGACCTACAGGTAGCTGTTCAACAGCATGAGACAGTCATTCTCTGCCCAGAGATTAAGTATGATCCGCTCAGAGGCGATGTGCAGGGAAGCATCACCATCTAAATCATCAGAGGTTTATTTCCTCCTTTAGTCTCTGAAAACAAAATAAAAAGGTGAGCTCAAATACCAAGCCAGCACCTTCATTAGGTCTAAATATAGTTCAGGAGAGGTTAGAATGCCACTGATAAAAAAAAAAAAAAGCCTTAATCTGCTTTGAGTTTACAAAATACTAGATTCCAGGGGATATTCTTTTTGTTGTTTTGTTATCATTGTTTCTATATTTAACAAGGAATATACTACTAAAGTACTGCCGAGAAAAAAGATTTTTCCTGGCTTGAGTTTTAAGTCTCCCAATATTTCAGAGGCAAATTTTTAAAATGCTGCCGGTTTGAAAGAATGTATGATTAGTCTCCTTGGAGAGTCCCCAGAAAAGCAGGGAAGATTAGACAATTAAAGAGGAGAGATTCTATTTTTTTCCGCAGTGACACAAGCAATGGTCTTTTGATTTTGTAAATTTTTCTACATTTGTAAAGCAATGAAGACTTTATATCTTTACTGTAAACAAGCTTGATATTTCCTTTGTTAATCAAATGCTTGTCAAATCTATGATGTCAGGGTTATGTTCAGTTTCAAAAATTTCATATTAGGTGTCTACAGACGGTTTCATCCACATTTTCAACTAACATTCTCAAATTCTGATAATATTAAAACACATATAAGTAATTAGTTTTTTGCTGTCACTTTCAGCTGGTATTTGGTAAGCAAATATTTATTAATCCATTATAAAAATATTAAATAAGTACCTATTAAATATTAGGTATTGTATTAGACATTGATGCTGAAAAGGAAATGCATGTGCAGAAATATGAAAAATTATTCTTAGTATATATGTTTGCTATTTTATAAATCAGATATTTTTCTAAAAAGGTAAGCATAAATCAAACACGATAGATAGAATTATTAAAAATATAAAAATAAAGATACCATTTCTCATAAATATACATAGCTTACATATATAATATACACATGTACACACACATACCTAGTATCAGGTGATACAAAGGTATACCTTTGTGTGATACAACTTGTAGCTTTATAGGTAACTAACTCTCTTTACATATATATAATGTATATATAAAATATCCCAAATTTAATTATAACCTAGACGTCAAGACAGAGGAATAGTTTTCTGAGAATATTTCAAAGAATGCATTAAACATTGTAGGTACTCAAAAGATTATTAATAGGTTAAAGTAACATATTGATTCAGTGAGAATAGTTCAGTGAAGAGAGGCCAGGTAAGTCGCTTTGACAAAAAGTTATCTGCTAGGTTACTTAACACACATATTTTCTTTTTCTCTGAATGCACAGAGTATTTGAATGCAGAAGCAATTTTATATTCCATGAGATCTAAGCTATATCACTTTCCAAATCTGAAATTATTGTTGCCAGTACGTAGATATTAGTTTCCATCCTCAGAACTTTAAATTCTTACTCATACGCTGTGTTTGTATTTCCTTAGTTATAGCCATGGAACTTTGACCAAGTTATTGAGGAATAGTAACCAACTTTTCTGTGTCTTTAGTTTGGATTACGGAAAATAAAATGAAAGTCTGCTCTTCTGGAATAATTTATATTTGGTAAAAGAGTAGTTTCTTCCCAGTGAGTTCTTAAATACTGAGGAATGGTTTGTGCCTTTACCATTAGGTCCGGTACATTGTGCATCGTTATTTGTATACACATTTGTTTCCCCACAAGACTATGTACTGCTAGGCAGTGCGTGCCCATGCCCTATTTAGCTTTGTGTTTCCCTTTCATACAACATTATTCAATAAATGGGTAATAAATGAAGGAATCCTCAGTGTTGACTGGAAGTTTTCTTTCCATGTGTGATTCAGTCTTAAGCCATAGAAGAGATTCATAGTTGTAACCAAGGCTGAGTTTGGTTTTCTTCCTCCATGTTCCCATAACAATACATTATCATTATTATTTTATTTTATTATTTTGAATTGTAGGTACAAGTGAGGATTTACTACATAAGTAAGTTGTATGCAGATGAACTGTGGGCTTCTAGCTGGCCCTTTTCCCCCCGATAGTGGAGCAGGTGCCCAGTGTGTTGCCATGTATCCCCTCCCTCCTCCCTACTCCTTCCCTCTCCTGGGGGTGTCCAGCATGGGACAATCCCACCTTGTGCTCGTGTGGCCAGTGATCAGGGATCACTTATGAGTGTGAACCTGTGGTATTCACTTATCTATTTCTATGATATTTCACTAATATGATGGTCTCCAGCTGAATCCATGTTGCCACAAATGCTATGATTTTGTTCTTTATGACTGCATAATATTCCATCATGTTTGTGCACCACATTTTCTTTATCCAGTTCACTTTCGATGAGCATCTGGGTTGGTTCCATGGTTTTGCTATTGTGAAGAGTGCTGCAATAAACATAGAGTGCTGCAGATGTCTTTTGGTAAAGTGGTTTATGCTCCTCTGGGTATAATCCCAGAAAAGGGATTGCTGCATTGTATGGAAGGTCAAATTTTAGTTCTTTGAGAAATTTCCACTCTGCTTTCCACAAAGGCTGAACTAGCTTATATTCCCACAAACAGTATAAAAGTGTTTCCTTTTCTATGCAGCCATGCCAGCACCTGTTGTCTTTTGATTTTTTTAAAAATTAAAGCCATTTTGTTAGCATTCCATAGTTATATTTGGGCTCCCTGAAACCTTCATCAGCTACAGATAGCATTACGGATATTGGACAAGACCAGAACTAGATTCACAGCAATTAGAACCTACATGACTCAGGAAGTTTTCCCTTAAATTCGCATCATGTCCATCTAATACATAAAAATTTCTCTCCCGTTTTTTTGACTTTTTAATGATAGCCATCCTTACTGGCGTTAGGTGTTATTTCATTATAGCTTTGATTTGCATATCTCTGATGACTAGTGAGGCTAACAACACATGATTATTTATTGTTGTCTCTATTTCTTGCATTAGAAGGGGAAATTTGGAACTATTATTTGTTTATCTTTGTTTTCTTTTAAAGTCTATCACAATGCTTACAAATAGTTAATACATGCTTGTGAATGAATGAATAAACGAAGTCTATTTTTGGAGGGCTCTAAGGTTCCAGGTGTTTCTCATTTCATGTTTCTCTACAGATAATCTGTATTTATTTTCAGAATTTTCATGTTTCTTTAGGAAAACTAGCCAGTTATTCCTGGGAACCAACTTGTCCAGAGCAAACAGTGATGGACACTAAACCTTTGGATGTCCCATGGGGAAGTTATGAAAGAAAATATATCCTCGAATCTGAAATTAAGTTAGGACAGTTTTGAAGCTATATAGAGCATGAGGTTGTGATGGAAATTTACCTTTAGTTCTCTCACCCAATATAAGTAAAAAAAAAAGATACAAAATTCCAAAGAAGGATAGTTTTGTTTTACAGAGTAAAAAAAGATATTCTCTATTTTGTCTTGTATAAAGACCCTTAAATAATTAGAAAGACAGAAAATGAACTAGTCTTCTTCAGTAGCAAGACAGCATTTCATATCATTTTTTGTTATTCCATATCAAATGAACATTTGTAGATGTTTTAGTTCATTTAGCGTTGCTGTAACAGTATACCTGAGACTGGGAAATTCATAAAGAAAAACAGTTTATTTAGCTCATGGGTCTGCAGGTTGGGAAGTACAAGAAGCATGGTGCCTGCATTTGCTTTCTGGTGAACACTTTTTATGCCTGCATCGTGACATGGTTGAGAAGGTCAAAGGGGAGGCAAATGCATTCAAACAGGCAAAACCCTCAAGAGATGTCTTGATCTTGTAACAACTCAGGCTAACAGGAACTAATCAACTTCTGTGAGAACTTATCCAGTCTTGCCAGAGTGAGAACTCGCTACCACGAAAAGGCACAAAGGCATTCATGAAGGATCTGATGCTATGATCCAAACAACGCCCTCCGCCCACACTAGGCCCTACCTCCCAACATTGCCACACTGGAGTTCAAATTTCAACTAGAGTATCGGTGGGGTAAACTAGAACCAAAACAGGTGGGTTACCCTTAAAAATGGCAGCTTTTACTGAAGTGTTAATTATTCTGTGCACATTTGCTATTCATTCAGTCTTAGGCAAGTCATTTACAGTCTCAGATTCTCAATGGTTTCATCTGCAAAATAGTTTTTAGAGAATTTATGGGGATTAGAGATAATGAATGTCAAGTATTTACTGCAATGTCTGTTAAATGTTTGATGTTTGATAACTAACTGTTATTTTATCATCATTATAGAGTCATTATTACAAAAATCAACTTAAAGTTTGAAACAAATTTTAGACTCACAAAATACTGCAAATTATTCATATTGTTAATAATAAACAGAAAATACCATGATCTTCCCATATTTTCCTGCTCTTATTTAGTAGAGGCAATTAATTGATCTACCTGTTCAATAGCTTAAGTTTAACTGACTCAGAGGGAAGCACACTTAGATATATGCTTACTCTTACTGGGCACCTTGGATATTTGTATACCCTACAATTTTATTTTAGCGACCAAGAGAAATATAGTTTCTAATGAGTTTGCCAGTCTTATAACATTTATTGAATTGCAGCTTTACTTCTCTGTCATCAAAAGTGGGATGAATTGATCATACAATTTTTCAGAATATTGTGAAAGACTCCACACAAAATTGAATAAAAATCACATTTTACTTACGAAAAACATAATGAATTATGTAACAAACATATTGTAAAAAATTCACACTTGCTGATAATCAGAGAAATAAAGATTGTATTTAATATTAATCCCCAACATAGTAATAATGGCTAGCAGACAGTTTTGACACTTGTTTTAAAACTAATGTATTAATATATACTAGAAATCAGTATAGCATATTTGGGAAGCAATTTGGCTATATAAGTCAAAAGTCACAAAATTTGTCTTCTCTTGACTGAGCAAATGTAATATGTGGAATATATTCTTGAGAAAACAATTCATTTAAAGCAGAACATACATGGGGATGTTCATTGGACTTTTTTCTATGCAGTGAAAGTAAAATAATAGTCCTAACAGCCAGCAATAATACACTGTTCTATGTCAGCATTTTAAGTACTTTAATAAGAGGATTTCCCAAACAACCCTGGAATTTATTTATTTTTAATTATATATTTATTTGTATATGTTTAAACTTCAGTCATCTTCAAACTACTCTCCACTTGATGCAATGCACCTATTCAGATGCCTTTTCCACTGCTCAAAACCATTTTTGATCTGGTCAATTATGATGCTTTTTAGTGCTTCTGTCATTTTTTGGTTCACCTCTTTTACATTGGCAAAACGTTTCTATATGGCGACTTGTTTTCACCTGGGAAACAAAAGGTCGCTCAGGGTGAGATTGAGTGAATAGAGAAAGTGGGGCACCTGGGCCATGCCATTTTTGGTCAAAAACTGCTCGATACTCACTGTGGTGTGGACAGGTGAGCTTGTAGATCCCCTTTCATGAAATGGACAAAAAAATGGAGAGTTTCCAAAAACATTCACTGAAACCAAACGTAGACTATCACAACAATGCTAGCCGGTACACTGATGCTGATGGGTTTCTAGATCACTAACCTAGTGAGGAAAACCTGTGCTTCAAGAAGCCTGCCCTCCAAAAAATAATTCCCTCATACTCATTTAATCCTTACTAATGCCTTTTGCCCTCATCTCACATTTAAGGGAAATAAGGAGTCAAGTGCTGAAGTAACTTGCCACTAAACAGCAGGCATCAGACTGTAAATTTTGTACTTTAAACCGTTATACTATTTAGCCTCACAAGTAGAGGCAGCAATGTATGACTTAGCAATACAAAAATGGTTATATAAATGATGATTTTAACTGAACAAAATATTCTATCATCATTCAAATGAACTATTATGAAGAACATGAAGTAATTTGAGCTTTTAAAAAATATATACTAAACTATAAAAAATATAATATGGTCAACCCATTATTATGAAGAGCTTGAATACATAATATGTCCAGGGTCAGCCGTGTGAACACAACTGCTGAGAGAGAACTGAGGTTGGAAAAACAAGGAATGAGAAGACCTAGCCACCTACCAAGCCTATGATCAAGCAGACAACTGTCCACATAGTCAATCCCAGGGACTGTGGCCATATACCCGTCTGATGCCACATTTGAAATGAATGATGGAGAAGAACACCTGGCTTCAGAAGTGTGAATTGGAGACAGAGGCAGGGTCAGAGGGCAGAAAGATTAATTTTTTTTCCTGGAATATCAACCAAAGAAAAGTCAAGGGAGATTAAAACTGGAGCCTTACTCCAGTTGGATGGAGGTTAAACAGTAAGCTCTCTCTGGCTGGCTCAGATGGTGAGCAGGGCTCCCTCTGCTGTCAAAGACTGAGAAGCACTGTGAAACCCTAAATAATCCAAGTGATTCCTGCAGAGGTGGGCAGTTGTTGATGGGAGTGGGGGAGTCAGATCACATAGGAAATTAATTGGACCTCCCTTTGGAGTAATTTTCAGAAATTTTTAGCTATGAAAATCACAGAACACCAATAGGTAAAAAACACCAATAGGTAAAAAAAAAAAAAAAAGCTGTAGAGGATGCTCTAAAACCTACTGACCAGAGCCTTGGAAGCCTTGACAATTCTCCGACTTTGTTTCTGTGGGATTCAGGAGAGGGACAAGGAAGGCATTAGTCAGGAGACTCAGATAGCTGGGATGGCACCAGGCCTGCTCAGGGATTGGCAACAATTAAATAAAATATGGAAAGTGATGCATTCGATTGAAAGTATGGTAAACTTGTAGATATTTTTTATTTGACAATTTTTAAGGTTATAATATTTCATTTGCAATTTTTAAAAATCTGGTAATTTATGGAGGCTGCACTTGAGCAAGACTACTCTTTTAGCTGTGCCTTCTAGCTGCCTGTTTCAGGTTCTTCTTTCTTTTTCTCTTTCTCTTCTTTACTCTTTATTTCCCACATAGGCACAAGGCTAATAGCTTCACCAATTAAACTGTTACCAAAAGAAGGGGTGCTGCTCCCTGTGAGAGAAGGTGGATGATGGGTTCTTGTGTTCACATTTGGAATTAATTTACGAATACACAGAGAAGCAGAATTTGCATGTAGCTTTATTATGCAAGGAAGAGCACGCTCTCAGGAAAGGAAAGAGGGCAAAAACAGCCTACGGAAAGCTGTTGCTTCTACACCCAATTATTGTTGAGTGACGATTTTTATTCCCATGGGTGTTGAGAAGTGGGCTTTGAGGTGAACTTTTCCTAGAAATGGATGGTCTTAGGGCTGGATCGCTGTTACTCTTCCTTCATGTCGGGCGGAGCTGTTTCAGACCTTATAGGATCATACTGGTACTGTCATGGCATCAGGTATATGATGATGGGAGTGGGAAGCTCCCCTAGGGTAATTTTATGTCAATAGTATTATGATGAAGGTAAAAGTAGGTTATGGTTATCTTAGGTCAACATTGGCTATTGATGGGCATCCTCCCGAGGGTCTCTAAGCTAGTTCCAGCTTTGGTGATCAGCAAACATCCTAGATAGATGAATGACAATGCTTCAGGTGTACCTGATAAAAGTTTAACAGATAGATGTGAAGTTTCCCATAGTTAGGACACATGTGGTTCTACACCAGCTGCTGTAGGCATTAATGAGCACGAAATTTTCCTACAGTCCTAAGTTTTCTGAGTTTAAACTACCTATTCTATCAATTTTATTTATTCACAACAGGTATTCCTGAATGCTGGCGACAAGGCATAATCTCTTTCAGTGTGTAGTTGCAAAGTTTTGTGACTTTGTAATAATATAGTGTATTGGCCACCTTTTTCTTAGAGCAATGGTGACAAGTTCACATTCCAAGATAGAGGTAACTAACGTATGACCCTTCATTAAAATACAAAATAAGAAAAGAAAAAAGGCCATGTGTTTCAGAGCCTACAAATAATGAGAGGCAGTTGATAACTTTCCTTCTTTTTATTTCATGGGACTGTTCATTAGCCTCTAACATCTGTTTAGCAGATTGCAATGGCTGAGAAATCATGTGACAACAGGCTGATATGACCCTGATGGCAAATTATAGTGGGCTCTTCCACCCAATAAAAGTCAGTTGAGATAAAAAAGAAATTGAGCAAATATATTTGTTTCATCTTTCTCCCTTCTTTTCACTTTTCCTTCCCTCCCTGCCTTCTTTCCTTTCTCCCTCAATTTCTCCTACCATCCTTCTTTCCTTCCTTCTTTCTAAAAAATTCTGGAGAAGTTACCTGAAGGTAAGTAAGTGTCTATGTATGCTAGTTTAACATTTTATTATATAAATTTGGTGAGTTGTTTGTTGTCATGTTAACTTGGAATAATTTTTTATATGCTAATGTATTATTCCAATCATTAATTTAAAAATAAGACATGGGATAAAGTGACAAAAATATTTTATCAATTTCTGTTTTGTTTCAATTGGTGTCAATAAACAAACTATGTCTGTCTGGTTTCTGGCTTTTGGATTTTCTATGGAATTAATTTTAGTACTATATAGCTGTACATATTGTATGTACATTCTTTAAAAAGAAGTCTTGGCCACAATTCCTAATTTCACGTTCTAACATTGAAGAAATTTTAGTATAAAATTCTCATGCAGCTGTCACTGGATCATGTTGGGATTAAAAGATTCAAGTGCAACATAAAAAGTATACTATGTCCCAGCTCTAGACTAGTATTCATCAACCTGTACCAACTGGCCAGATTTCATTTCTATTAAATCACCCATATTATACAAAAAAATTTAATTTATCTCTAAATAGTATAATATAAGTATTGGATGGATTGTACCTTAAATAGAAGTTGTTCTAGGGGATATGTAATAGAAGATGATAAAATTCTACCGTTGAGCTTTGCAAACAGTGTCACACTGTAGTCATAAGGCATAAATAATCTGTCATATGGATGCTGGGCCAGCTTGATGCTAATGAACTGCTTTTCTAGGGCCTTAATCTGTAGCATTTCCTGTGACTCAGCCAATCCTCCCACTCTCTGTTGAAAAGAGTCATGGACCATTTTGGAATCATTTGCAGTATGCACCCTTTATGCTTTGATGACATCAAGGATAGTTATATTTAGTGGCTAAAATGCAAACATTTGCCTATGGAACCAGCCGCACCACCCCCTTTTACCAAAATAAGATTCTACTTTCCACCAAGCAGCTAACTTTTACTGAACATTCACTGTGATAAAGGTACTTTCGGAGTAACTTTTAGATCTATTAGTTCATTAATCCTTAATAATCTTAGGAAATAGATATTATTATTACTCCTATTTTTATTTTTTGGGGGGGGGGTTAAATTTAATGACCCAATTAATGACTTTGAAAATAAGTGCCACTGGAAGAAAATAACTGGTGACTATTTTTGTCTAGGTAAATTGGAGAATTATACCAAATACAATACCTAGCTATCATATGGCTGAGTTAGCAGATGAGAGTGGGAAAAAGCATAGCTTGAAGGAAAAGAAAGCCACAGGTTCTGAACATCATGTCTTTAACCATCAAGTGATTATGCACTAAACTCTCAAAGGCTAGACTTTCTATTTGAATAGACTGAATGCACAGCAGTCCTTTCTATTGAAATATGTGGTTCAAAACAGAGCCCCTAGTCTGCTTTAACCCAAGCCTGTGCTGATGCTCAAAATATGGGGTTCATGATCAACCACCCTTCTTTAGATCAAGTCACCATCTGGCTTGTGATGTCACTTGCTCACATCTGGCTCCCAGTACTAGGCTGGCTTTAACATGACATGCCACGCTTCTTGGGCAGCAATGTTTTCTGTTCATAGCCTATTTTCCTTGGAAAAAGTATTGTTACTGTCCCCTTCTCTGAGAACTGCCTTTTCCCCCCAGGGATTAGCCTCTGGCAGGTATGTTCCTAATATATTGCCTTGCCTCTTAGTTCAGCAGATTGGATCAAGTGGATCCAAAATGTGTGGAATTTCATCTCCTTAAAAATTCTGATTGTGAGCTATAGAGAACAAGAGAGGTAAGCTGACTCAAGTCAGTGGCAACTTTGTGAAGGGGTGGAGTTTATATTGGTCAGAGTTATTTTGTTGCCAGCAAAGGAGACTGACTTTGGATATTTATCGGAATGGACATTTACTAGAATATGGGTACCTCAAATAATTGTTGGTAAAGCTAAATATCTTGATAAGCACAGAACCCAGGTGATCCTAGGGTTCTAAGAAATGGTAACTTTAGGATCAGTTTTGTGGCAGAACAAGGTGGTCTGGTCACTACAGTCAGAAGAGATGAATCTCAATTATTTTGAGTCTCTTTAAATTTCTGATCAAGATTCAAATTCTAGGGAGTGAAGGTCTAATTGGCCTATCTTGGGTGATGTGTCTTTCCCTTAATTAAGGCAGTGTAAAGTCTCTGTTCATAATGCTGCCAGGCTGTATTCAGCAAGAAACAATACTTTTTCAAAAGGAAATCATGGCCAAGCTTGGTGACACAGCCTGTAATTTCAGCACTTTGGGATGCCAAGGCAAGTGGATTGCCTGAGCCTGTGGGTTTGAGACCAGCCCCAGCAACTTGGCAAGACCTTGTCTCTACAATAAATTAAAAAAAAAAATTAACTGGGTGTGGTAGCATGCGCCTGTAGTTCTGGCAACTTGGAAGGCTGAGGTGGAAGGATTACCGGAGCCCAGCAGGTCGACGCTTGAGTGGCCATGGGTGTGCCACAGCACTCTAGCCTGGGCAACAGAGTGAGACTCCAACTCAGAACAAACAAAAAAAAAAAAGAAAGAAAATTGTAGTGATGTTAGAAAGTAGATTGAATGTTGGGCAGCCAAAAGCAATACTCAAAGACACCAAAGACGTCCTGCTCCAGCTTTTTTAAAAGATGTGATTATTCTGTCTTTCTATGATTCTATGAGAGGCCCCACTATCCTCACTATCCTTCCAACAAAGTCCTTTTTCTGTTTAAGCTGGCTTGCCTTGGTTTATGTTACTTTTGATCAAAAGACTCTTAACCAAGACACCATTCCTCCATTTCTACAAGAAATGAACCTCAACCTTGGCCCTCTCTTGAAACACACCTATGTATTAATTGGGTAGCCGATAAGAAAGTAGTGACCTGTAAGATTAGAATAGGTGTGCACCAAGGAGCTGTATGTGTTGGCCCTGGATCAATATCTCAAATCTGTTCATTTCTGTTCACCAAGGTGCTCAATGCCCAGCCACGCCCTCTTCTCCAGTTCCTGAGTAGATAATAAAACAATTTTTAGTATTTCTTTTTTTTTTTTTTAATAATTAATCAGTATTTTTATTATAGTTTTGTGGGGTACAGTTAAGGGTTAGGTGTACAATTACGTTTCATTCAGACACCCTGTTGATAAGAGGTGTTTTCCCAGCCCCAGACAGATATTTGCTACTGTTAATCCCCTCCCCCAATTTTTAGTATTTCAATGTGGTTTTCAGGGGAGGGAGGTGGGATTGGCAGTTGAGGGAAACTGCTAGGGGAGGGAGGGGCATCTGTCATCAGCAAAGGTACCTGCATAATCAACGTTTGTATACCTAACCCTGAATTGTACCACATCTTTATAATTAAAAATAAATAAAATCATGTGTGCATAAATATAAAAAAACAATTTTTAAATACAACAAGGGGTCTAAGGTTGGAAATGCTCTCATAGAAAGTTAAACAAGCTCATGGAACCATGGTAACAGTGCAAACCTGTGCTTTGTTACCTTGAATCCTAATGGTATGACTCCCATTTTTCAGATGAGTAAATCAAGATGCAGAAGGTTGAGTAAGCTGCTCAAACTCATGCAGAGAAACTGGGATTCTAAACCAGGTGGTCTGGCTCCAGTTCTCCTGGCCCAGCCATCACTTCCTGAGTGCTTTATTATTGTCTGTGCTCCAGCGAACTGGACTACTTTGCAGTTCTCCACATATATTACCTTTTTGTCAGTTTTAAGTTAGATCCCTTCTATACATTACCATCACTTCCTGTGTTTGCCATACTTCTGTTTTCTCTGTGAAGAAAGTATGTCTACCTGCCTAGAAACCAATGAGAAGTTCTGTAACTGGGGAGTGTTTGGAAGGACATTGAGAAGGGAGAGAGACTTCCTTTAACCTCAGTGTCAACCTTTTCAGTTTGTGCTGATGGTTGAGAGGAAGAATGCTAGAGAAAATAAAAATAGTAAAAATAGATAGGATCAGATAACCCCTGCTGTGCTACACATTAATCCCTTTGTTACTTGATAATGGGGAGATACCATGGGAGGGGCCAGGGTATTGGGGAAGCGCAAGAAGAATTGGGACACAGTCCATTATCAATGGGTATGACATTATTTAACTATTTAAATGCCCAGTAGGGGCCTATCAGTGTGCCCTCCCTAAAGATTCTTGCTTGGTAGCACCTTGTATTAGTGCTTTGAATGGCACTCCAAAATCCCCAAATTGTCTTCTTATTCTTCTCCTAGTTATCTCCAGTTATCACAACTGAAGTATACTTTAGTAACAATTCATTCACATTATGTCTCAAAAAAGTGAAGGACCTGGGATTCTTCTGTCTAGTTTTACAGAGCAGAATGCATTGAACTGTCTGATTGTTTTATCTTGGAGACAATATGTACAGTTGTCAAGTTCAAAAAAACATTTCAAATTCTGTGTTCCCTTGTCTTATTTTAATCTCCTTCAGAATTATAATTTCCTTTTACTCTCTATATTAAAAGTATACTTCTTTATCTTTCTGCTGATAACACATATCATGCCATCTGCCAGGACTGGAGATTTGAGAACTGAAATCCAGATTTTATAGAATGGATAGCTTAGGTATGCTGGTCCCAGCAATGTTTAGGGCATACTTCAGATCCCTGCACTTTCACATACTTGACTACTTTCCACCTCCAGATATCTGGCTGCTCTTCCATAATCCACATTGCTATCTTTAATAGATCATTTCTAGTAGTATTCAGCTATGTTTTCATATCCTTAAACTTAAAACAGATATCAAACATGAAACCCTATCATCCTATAGCTCTAAACATCCTGGAAAAACATCTCTAAAGAACTGCCATTACACGCTGTGTTAACTTCTTCACCTCCCATTCATTTTTTGACTCATTCCAATCTGGTTCCTGTTTCATCCAGTTCACTTGTCAATGACCTCTGTTACCTAATTCAATGGGCATCCCTTTCTTCTCATATTACCCAACCTTTCAGAAACAATCTTCTCTGACTGATCCCTGTTTTATATAATTCTCTACAGCCTTGTTACCATCTAGCTCTAGTTTCAGTCTAGCCCTTGTCTAGCTTCTCTGCCCTTAGCTCATTCGCATCTCTTCCCAAAAAAGGTCTTATTATAGGACCAGATCTCGTAATTTACTGTCATAAGTATTTTTTTTTAGTTTTACATTTGTTCTTTCCTCTACAGAAAATGCTTTTTTTCCCCTTGAATCTTTGATTGGCTGCTACTTTCTCAGTATGTAGCTCTCATGTCCTTGAGATATTCCTTGACATTCTAATGTTGTTCCTAATTACTCTTTCTACCTATGGGTCACTCCTTCTCAGTCTCCTAGGTTGGTGTTTTCTCTCTTTTTAATGTTTAAAATATGTTTTGTTTAATTCAATATATCTGAAATATTATTATTTCAGCATATAATCAATATAAAAAATAAATGTAATAGTTTATGTTCTCTTTTGTATTAAGTTTTTGAGATCTGGTATAAATTAAATAATTTTGCTGTTTTTATTTTTAATTGAGACATAACTACATATTTATAGAGTACAGTGTAGTATTTTGATGCATGTATATAGTATGTAATTATAAAATCAGAGTAGTTAGTATATCCATCACCTCCAACATTTATCATTCTTTTTTGTTGGAGACATTTGAAGTCTATTTTTTTCTATTTGAAAATATACAATAAATTGTTAATTATAGGTAGCCTATAGTGTAATAGAACACTAGCACTTTTGACCTTTAAAGGTTGGTGTTCTTCAGGTTGATCTCTGTACTTTTTATATGTATTTTCTTGTGCTTAAACTTTCCTCTGACCTGATTATAAAATATACATTAGATAAAACTATGTGGAACTGATGCCTTTTAAAGTAAAAATTAGGTGAATATCTTCAATTTCTTATCCAATTGCTTACCTGACATCCACATTGGATGTCTAATAGGCAGGCATCTCCAACATAAAACATATCCAAAATTAAATTTTTATTATCCAACTTTTATTTCCTCTATGTTAAATACGACCATCTAAGAGTTATTCTTGATTTACACATTTTCCTCATCTCAAAAATGCTCCCCATCACCTAGTCTTTTCTTTCTATCTCAGCCTTTATAGAAAATGTATGTTGATCTTTATTTTATACAGTTCTCTACAACCTTGTTCCCATCTAGCTCTAGTTCCAGTCTAGCTCTTGTCTAGCCTCTCTGCCCTTAGCTCATTCACATCTCTTCCCAAAAAGGGCAGGTCTAGTAATTTACTGTCATAAGGATTTTTTTTTTCTTTTACATTTGTTCTTTCCTCTACAGGAAATGCTTCCCCCCCACCCCACCCCCACCCCCAAATCTTTGATTGGCTGCTACTTTCTGAGTATGTAGCTTTCATTCCCTTGGAGATATTCCTTGGCATTCTATCTATTGTTGCCCCCAATTGCTTGGCATTCTATCTATTGTTGTCCCAATTAATTACCCCTAATTATTTTCTATCCCATTGCACTTTATTTCATTTCCTTCATAGCATAATCACAGTAAGTAATTATCTTTAGGATTTTGGTCACTTTCTTTTTTCTTTTCTACTAGAAGCTCCCTGAAACAGGAACATTGTTTCCCTTATTCATTATTCTACCCCAGCAATGAATACAGAGTTATATACATTACATGGGTTCAATAAATATTTGTAAATGAATGGATATGGCCATTGTCTTTGGCTTCCCAGATGGGTCTCTATCACAACATTTCCTAGCAGGCACTCTCTTCTGAGTACCTGCAGTGAATATTGCTGCTACTGTGGAAGAGGACAAATAGCATTTTGTCCTCTAGGCACTTTTGGGTAGCAGAAGCTATGCTATTCCAAGTAAAATTAAAGTCACTATTATTCTCCTCATTTTATTATTATAATTTTCTACCTAGGTCTTGTAGCAGTGTTGTTAATGCCTCTGTGTTTTGTAGCATTTTTCATAAAACTAAAGGTTTAGTTATTGGCCTGTGATTTTCAGATGAAAAACACATTCTGCATTCATAATCAACTTTACTCCTGATGATTAAAGTGTTTTCCCTGTGCTAAGGTTGTCCCTTTGAGTCACCTATCCTTAGGATGAGTTCTCATAAAGAAGTTTCCTTAAGTATTGCTGTAAATTGTACTCTTATAGAACTGCCCCTATAGCATAAGACATTCTCTTTCTTTAGCAAACACTTATCAAGTCCCTGCTGTACTAGGCTCTGATCTAAATGCTACGAATAAATTGCTAAAACTGATAAATATGGAATTTATACCTTAGTTGATTATCTTTCCTCTAGTGTGTCTAAGCATCTTTGAGCCTCAGTTTCCTTATTTGTATCTTGGAATAATTCTATCTGTGCTGAAAGTTTATTTTAAGGATGAAGTAATCTTATGTAAATAAAGTACCTAATGCAAAATTTTACATAAAGTAGGTACTCAGAAGATTGTAAGTATTAATTAATTATCAACTTTATGGTTTGCAAATGGGAAATAAATTCTAGTAGTGGAGTAATACATTACAGATATTTCTAACATTATCAATTTTTCACTCAGATCACACCCGAGTATGATGCAATTAGAAACACAAAATTTCTAATATTCAAACTGGGTAGCTCTTAGAGAAATATTGTTATAGGCCTAGGAATGAGTTGTTTAGTAGATTATATTATACTATTTAATAACATTTAAAATCAAAATTGTAACTTTAGAACACTCAAAAAATTCCGTACAATACAATTGCTATATAATTGATATAAAGCATGTTTTTTAAAAACATATTTGTTTATTGTACTGATATTATTACTCTGAACTTAACAGTGATCAAGCAAGGCACCTAGGACTTGAGAGACTGAGTCCACAGCTCTGAGAGAGCAGAAAAATGCAAATGCAATTAGGAGAACCTTATATTTTGCTGAATTCCATCCCAACACTCCAACCCAGTGCATTTACTATATGAAGTCTTGGCACATGTCGCACGTGCGCGCGCACACACACACACACACACACACACACACACACACACACACACACACACAAAGGTGGTTTAGAGCCTGTAGCAGTATCACTGGACTGGACAAAGAAAAATAAATAAAACAACAGCAGCAACAATAACAAAACTGGACTAGTTCAGGATTACTTATCAAGGCAGCCAGCATTTGAGAAGTAAAGGTGCTGGAAAAAACAAATCATTAAGCAATGAGCCCAACACTGCACACGCTTCTTCTTGGGGTGTTTCCCAATTCCCAAGTCATTTATTCATGGGCTAAGAGCTTAGAAACAAACCAAACAGCAATTTAGGCAGTCTCATGATGCTGGGGCGTTCAGGTCCTAATAATGAGGACTTGCCCCAAGAACCCACAGAATCAGAATGTCTCAATGCCTGATTTGATCAGGTGTGGGTGCTTTACTCTATTTTCCTGCCTGGGAAAAGTGGATCATATTGTGAGGAAGATAAGTATATCTTGTATGTGACAATTTTTCCTCCAAAATGTTTGACATTTACTCCAAAATTACTATGCCTCCCAATAAATAGAACCAAAATGACTAAATGTATTTCTTTTATTGCAAAAGAAATGATAAAGGTAGTAAAGTAATGCTGATAAGGAAGGACAAAAGCTACAATTGTTAGTGAACAACTAAAAAGAATCATAAAAAATGGAGACTGATATGCTAAAAGAATACATTTAAAAATGTAAAAAATCATTTTAAAAAATCAAGAAATATAGGAAGAGGAAATAGAATATTAATAGATAGTATATTTAAATAATAACATAGCAGTACTTACATAAAATAAAATTAAAAGACAGAAAAAGAAATACCATTTAGGCACTACCAAAAAAAACCAAACAGCTAGTATAGCTAGTCTGCCAACAGACAAAGTGGACTTTAGGGCAGTGTATTACGAGGTAGACAGAGAGATCATATTTATTGTTTATATACAGAGAAGAGAGGGGGGTTTTTTGTGGCCTTATGGATACTAAACAAACAAGTCTTTAGAGTAAGAGTGATAAAGAAACTTAAAGAGGAATATTTCATAATGATAAAAGGACAATTCAATAAGAAGATAAAAACAATTTTAAATTAGTGTGCGCCTACAAACATAACCCCAAAATATATAAAGCAAAGACTAACAGAGTCCAAGCAGAAAAAAATAAATATCTACAATCACATGGCTAAAGATCCTCATACACATTTAAGAACCCATGGTACAAGAAGACAAAAATATAGTAGTAAGCTTTATTCATGATGTATTACATTTTTTCTAAATTGCCGATTGCTTTGTGAAATAATTTGTTTTGATTTTTTTCATCTAGTTTAATAATTTGATCTATGATTTTCTTTTCTTGTAATATCTTTGTCAGATGTTGGTGGTAAGGTTATTTTGACTTCATGAAATTAATTGAGAACTATTCTTTGGCAGTGTTCTTGTAAGACTGGTACTATTTCTTCCTAAATGTTTGAAACATGCTTCAGTGATATAATCTGAGCTTTTTCTTATGAATAAATTTGTTTTTTTAAATCATAGATGTGATTTATTTTATAGGTATAGCAGTATTAAGATTAAAATGTGTCCATTTCATGTAAACTTTCAAATTTGTTAACATAACCTCATCCATATATTACCCTGTCATGCTATGGAATGTCTGTGGAATCTATTGTTATATATACCCCTTGATTCCTGATACTGAATATATAAGTGTTTCTATGCATTTATACAATTTTATTAGACTTTTAAGACTGCAAATGTTTAGATATACTTGCTAGCTGTTGCATTGATTTCTAATTTTATTTTTATTATTTTATTCTATGTAATTTGGTTTCATTTGCTATCTTTTTATTCTCCTGAAAGACATGCTTAGATTATTGACTTTCAGACATTTGCTCTTCTAATAAAGAAATTTAAAACTAAAACTTTCTCAAAGCACAGTTTTAGATGCTATATACTCTCATTATTGTGCACTTTAAATTATTTTCTAGTGTTCATTTAGTTCCGTCATTGACCCATGGATTATTTAGGACTGCATTGTTTCATATCTAACTTTGGGGAAATATTTTCGTTATCATAATACTAAGTTCTAGCTTGCTTACAGTGATTAGAGAATATATTCTGTATTGTTTTCTTTGAAATGTGTTTGAAATATGTTTGCTTTAAGGCCAAACATAAATGTTTCATATATAATTGAAATAATACATATTGTGCCATTGTTGATACAGTATCTTCTATATGTTAATTAGGTAATAAGTGTTAATTACAATTATAGCAAAGTTCATTTTATTTCTTGACATTACTGGTAATTACATAGATTCTTGCTTTATAGTTTAATTAGCTTGTGCATTTATATTTTACACACTTTTTCTACATCTTTCCATCTAAAAATATAGATTTTGGGGGGGGGGGTAGGACATGGTCTCAAATGTTGCCCAGACTGGAGGGCAGTGGTGCGATTATGGCTCACTACAGTTTGAAATTCCAGGACTCAACCAATCCTTCTGCCTCAGCTTCCTGAGTAGCTGGGACTACAGATGCTACCACCACACTTGGCTAATTTAAAAAATTTTTTTTGTAGATATGGCATCTCGCTGGGTTGCCTGGGCTGATCTTGAACTCCTGGTCTCAAACAATTCTCCCACCTTGACCTCTCAAAGCACTGGGATTATAGGTATGAGTCACAATGTCTAGCCAGAATGTTTTTTAAGGAATGTAAAATAATATCAGAGTATATTGGGGCAGGTAGAAATTAAATCAGTAACATGAATGCTGTGGTTATGAATGTGTCTCCTCCAAAATTCAGATATTACCAATGGATCATATTAAGAGGTGGGGACTTTCAAGAGGTGAAATGGCCATGAGGACTTCTCCCTCATGAATGGTATTAAGATATTTATAAAAGAGGTTTGCCCTCTTGCCCTTCTGAATTCCACCTTGTGAGGATGCAGCAAGAAGGCCCTCACCAGACACCAGATGTCACTGCCTTGATCTTGAACATTTTAGTCTCCATAACTGTGATAAATAGATTTCTGTTTTTTAAAGATCAGCCAACCTGTGGTATTTTGTTGTAGCAGCACAAACAGACTAAGACAAAGGGCATAATTTCTGATTCTGAGAATTAAAACAACTGATGTTTTAAATGAATGTGTTTGCCATCAACTTCCTAAGCTTAAATTATACAATATAGCAATGTCATTTTCTAAATCATCAAAGAACTCCTAGTTTTGGTGAAGTGATTATTCTGTACTTGCAATCAATCATTAGCATTTTTTAGAAGGTAAATACTAGATGTATTTTTTGTTTATGATTTTGAGCATTTGCTTTATGGAATTAGAAAAAGAATATTTGACAAATTAAACATTGTAAGATGGTAATATTTCTTTTTTTCCCTTCAAATAAGTTAAAAGTAATTTTATTAAGAATGAATATTTTGTATTTAATTTGATGACCTAATCACAGTTAAATAGGTGTAACTGAAACTTCAGTTTCATTGGCTGTAAACTGACTTAGTAAATAAACTGAAAAATACACTTTCTATAATTCATTGCTGCTAAATGTAAAAGAGATTTTTTTATAACAGGCTTGTGTAATTTAAAGCATAAGGTGTTTTTTGGTTTGTTTTGTTTTAGTTGGGATCTCACTCTTTCACCCAGGCTGGCATACAGTGGCATGCTCACAGTCACTGCAGCCTCAACCTACTGGACTCAGGTGATCCTTCTGTCTCAGCCTTCCAAATAGCTGGAACTACAGGCATGTGCCACCATGCCCAGCTAATTTTATGATTTATCATGGAGATGAGGTCTCGCCAAGTTGCCCAGGCTAGTCTCAAACCCGTGGGCTCAGGCAATTCTCTCACCTCAGTCTCATGAAGTGCTGGGATTATAGGTGTAAGCCACTGTGTATCATTCTTAAAATAATATATCATATTTACTGTACCTCCTTTCCTTTCAGTAAAGACACTTATAACACTTCTGTGTCATTATCAAAGTCATTGATCAATATTCAGAATAAGCATAGGAAGCAACAAATTCAAGTTCAAACCATATCTTGAATGCATTTTTTAAAATGTCATTTACTTATATTGCTAACTTATTGTTTGTTTTAAAAAAGAACTTCAGTAATTTTAAATAACAAAAAAATATTTTCCAACTCACCAGAACTCACCAGTTCTCCAGTTCTGCATTTCCATCTAGGGAGCAAAGCTCTCTACTTATTTTCATATGAAAATATCTTGACCCATCCAAATTTCAGTTTAAAAATTGAACATTTAGAAGGGAAATAGAAATATAATCAATGAATTTTTAAATTGTCTTCTTCACCGCTACCCAACATCTAATTGAGTGACATGAGAATGGATGAGTAGAAATCTGGGAGTTGGCACTTTAGATACCTTTGAAATAGAAAAGAATGGAACTTTGGTCATTCAGTTTGTCAGTGTTTGAGGTTCTTAGTAGCTTTGTTTCCCAGGACTACATATTGGCAAAAGTTATGCATTCTCAGCAGTAGTCTCTCAGTGTTTAGACTGACCACACAGTTACAGCTGGTGTTTCATCTTTTGCCAATATCTAGCAGTGCAAAACTTTATTGCAGTAACACTTCTTTTCTACTGCATTGCTTACATTTGTTTTTCAGATTGTTTGGTAGCCTGCCCAATGTGCTCTTACAACACCAAATATCTACCATCACATAGTTTTGACACTGTGAGCAAGCTATTTAAGCCACTCTGCTTTTTTGGAAACAGGGGGTCAAGAGAACCCAGGACCTGAGTGGTACATGGGGCTTTGGAGTCTTTGTATGTAGACACTCAGCTGTGAAACTGAGACCCTAGAAAACTGGATGGACAGATGTGGGTTGTACCTCATTTGTAGTTCATGAAACTTTCTTTTCCTTGAACTGTCTTTGGGGTGGTTCTGAATCTTGTGAGGACTGCTTTGAAACTCTTTGAAGATGCCTCATGCATCCTTGGTTAAGTCATAAACTTGATTAAGGCTTATTTATTTTGGTGAGTCACTTGAGATGGTAGCTTTGGTTAAAAAAAAATTCAAAAGTCAAGAATAGCAGCTGTTTGTCCTGACTAAAATAGGATGATAATATATTTGAAAAGATTTTTTAAAGAGTTCTATGATTAGAAGCGAGCTTAATTAAAAGCTGATATCCAAGCCAAATACATACATACATATATATATCCTTTCTGCTGCTTCTCTTTTGGATTCTGTTTCTGAGAATTTTTTGCAGTTGACTGAAATTCTTTTTTAAAAATCATATGTTTGGTCTTTTTGTTTGCTTTCCTTCTTGGTATAATTTTGTTGAGAAAAATGTAAAATTCTATTTGCCTTTTAAAAAGTTTAAAATCTCCCCAAATTGGCTCTCTAGAATTGTTCCCCCATTTATTTCTATTCTTCCTACTCTTCTTTTCTCTCTACCATCTTCAGTGCCACATGAAGGATCTAGACAGGACTTCTAATGACTCTCTGAGACATCCTGAGGAACTCAGGACTCTTTGGACTCTTCTGTCTTCCTTGTGAAGTCCCAAAAGTTGCTGGCAGATTCTTCTTTGGTATAAAGCTTGGCTCGCCTTTTGCACTGAGTCTATTTGGTTTGGGGGGAGTACAGGGATTTCTTTATCCTATGTGAGAGAACTTGACCTTTGTGTATGCAATGACTAACATGTCACTAGAGAAAGCTGCAGTTTTTGAGGTGGCTGAGAGAAGATCCAAAAAATGGTTATTACTGCAGGGGGCTACTAATTTATTTGAATGTTTAGATATGAAAGGCACCATTTGAATACTTGGAGGATATGGAAACACTTGCCACCATGGGATAAGACTCATGGGGATGGAATGGTAACAGAGTAGCATGATTGGCATTGGGTAGCCCACCAAACTTGAAACAATGTCTTTATAATAAGATGCTCTAGGGAAACATTGCATGGCCCAGCCCATGTGGTTTTACACTTCTGAGGAACCTAGGATTTAGTGTAAAAAAAAGAAATCTTTGATTCTGGAAGATCTAGATGTTTTGCCTTCCAACTCCACCTGCTTTTCACATATATAAGTATTACATCTTGGAAATTGTCTGTACTTTGTTGGTCCTGTTCATTGATGCTGTCCACCCTGAATTTAACGATCCAATTAGAAAATGAAGACTAAATAAGAAACTACCTATCTTCTAATAAAATCCTGTGGTAATAAAATCCTATAGTTTTATTACTTTGGCATACATTTATCTGCCTTTAACACACCCAAACTTTTTCTTTAATCAGCTTAAATCTTCTTTCTGTGGTTTGAAATGTAAATTTGCTACTCCATTTTCTTCAAAACTCAGTAAAAGCTTTGGCCAGGTAGCACAAATAAACTTTAACTTGTTCTGTTTTCAGAGGCACAATTTAATCCAACTGTCTGATGGCTAAATTTTTAAAACCAAAACTATACAGTGTTTGTGTCTGTCTGTAATTTTATGTGTACATGTGTATTACATGTCTGCTTATATATTGTCTACATGGTACCAAATTGACTTATTAAAAAATGAGCACTCATTATTTAAGCAAATATATCCAAATGCTTTTTTAAGTTGATGTGGTAGTCTTTGGTAAATAAAGGTAATCTTTTTTTTTTTTTTTTGAGTTGGAGTCTCACTTTGTCGCCCAGACTGGAGTGCAGTGGCAGCTTCCGGCCACCGCAGCCTCGACCTGCTGGGTTCCCGCGATCCTTCCTCCTCAGCCTTCCGAGTAGCTGGAATTACAGGCATGCGCTACCACGCCCGGCTGATTTTTTGATTTATTGTAGAGATGAGGTCTCGCTGCCCAGGCGGGTCTCGAACCCGCGGGCTCAGGCAATCCACTCACCTCAGCTTCCCAAAGGCACAGGATTACAGGCTGAGCCACCGAGCCCGGCTAATAAAGCTAGTCTTACAAATTGTTGTCTAAAGTAAAATACAAACATCTGAATTTAATTTAGATATACTTGCCTGGATCTACTGTTCAGATTGGTTTACAGTGCCTCAGATGTTTTGAGGTCATAAAATTTGATACTGTGATATTGGTTTTGAGACATTATATATCCTAAACACAGACAAAGGGGCTATGTTTAGGCCTGGGGATATATATGTATCCACAGTGCCTGGCTACTAGCTATGAGGCAGAGGCAAATTCAGTGTCTTTCCTTGCTCCTCTGTGCCCCCTGGCCATGCTGGGAGGAGTCAGATCCTCTAGGAATTGTTTTTACAGCTCCGTC
This sequence comes from Carlito syrichta, assembly GCF_000164805.1. Taxonomy (NCBI): domain Eukaryota; kingdom Metazoa; phylum Chordata; class Mammalia; order Primates; family Tarsiidae; genus Carlito; species Carlito syrichta. The sequence goes on along the minus strand of NW_007068668.1, from coordinate 147,150 downwards.
CTTTTCCTGGCCTCTGCAACTGACACAGAACAATTAAAACTGCTTATTCTTAAAATTTTTACTGAAAATTAAGATTACTAGGAGTTAGCATTGTAAGTAATTTATGTAATTAAAACTATTTGATATAAGATAAATAATTATGTACAGAGTGTATAAGAATAGCAGGACATGATTTGGGAGGGAGTTTATAAAAAAGGCACAAAGATGTGGTTTTTGTTAAAGAAAATGTAATTTTGTCTAGGTTAGAGGTTTATAAAGTCTGTTTAAAAATTTTAAAAAGAAAATAATAGATAAAACTAAATGGGTATGGGAAATTGGGATAAGAAAGAAAATTTGAAAATTTAAGAGATTATGAAAGGTTTATGGAAACCCTATCATGTGTGGTCAAAGATGATTGAGATTTGCTTGATCTGTTTATAAGACTTTATTAAAATCAGCTTTAACATTACTAATACACTGGTGCAAATGTAGAATTTGGTTTCTTGTTTCAACAAGGTTTTCATTTAGTGTTAATAAGACAAAAATATTTTGTTTACTTTTTGAGTAAAAGACAAAAAAAAGGAAAGATAAGAGTTTGCTTGAGTCTCGTATCTATCAAAGAGTACTTTTTTGTCTTTCTAAAACTTTTATCACTTTACTAAATAAATATTATTTTGCAATAATCTGTGATTGTATTTTGATCAAATATTTTAAATCTTTAATTTTTGACAAAACTTCCCTAAATTAAATTTTATATTTTAAATTAAGTCTTTTTAACCTTGACCTAAATTTTGAACATTTCTAAAAGAAATTCTGGATGTTTAAAAGAAACATATTAGAATTATTTGCTATGTAACAATCATATGAGAAGCATTGTTAAATAAATTTTAATTTCATTTGATTTATATTTGTATAAATGTATTATTAATTTATATCCCAAAATTGTATAGGATTTCTAAAATTCTGATATGTCTTGGTATATGCTATCAGTCCTAATTATTATTATTATTATTATGGTAAATATTGTATGTCACAAAAATAACCAAATTTCTTAGTCAATTATATCTACAATCATGGCTATTCTAAGTCTTTTGTCATTCACAATTATTATTTATTTTGATTATTCTCAAAAAAAGCAGTTTATAATCATCTGCAGTCCAAAACTTGCTTCTTCTTCAAGAGAACTTACGAAAAGACCCTAACAAGTATTTTTGAGGACAAGTTTCTGATAACTTTGGAGATCATATGATTGAAGCAGATAAAATTTTTCAGAACTCTAATAAAAAAACCTGATGGGTTCTTGAAGATTGCTAACCCAACATCAGGCAGAACAAGAATTAGTTTCGTGGGACCAAGGTAATGGAGGACTGAAATGATTTTTTTGACTTTTTGTTAGAAACATTTCCAATTCTTTTTTATATTTTGTTTTCCAGAATCAAGAAGATTTGTTTTTTCTCTTAAGTCATTTCTCATTTATAGCAATTAGGTATAGTATATCTTGTGAGCAAAGAAACATTTCTCTTCCTTTCTACCTAATTTCTTCAGAATTCAGAAATTATTCATGAGTGTTCTTATTTGATGGCAATATAGTTATTTTTTATAAGTTTAATAAGAATCAGTTTTCTCTTGCAGACACTCGTTATTTTACCAATGCAATGTCATATTTTCAAATGTGACCAGATTACTTTGAGGAATTGAAGTTGACATTAAAGCCAATAGACCTGGAAAAAAGACTAGCTTGATACTTTGTCTACTATTTTCTTACAAGGCTCCTGGCCTTGCTGTAAATAAAGAATTTCACTTTCCGACAGGCCTAGGAACCTCAGGATATTTGGGCCTCAAGAAAAAAAGAATTCACCTACTTTGTATAAGTATTACAGGCTCAGTCCAATGGCAAATTTTTGGTTTGGCTTCCTAACCTCCTAAATCTTTTAACAGTCTAATTTGAAATTCCTTATATAAAAATTCCAGCAAAGCCAACATAAACAAAGCCTATATGGCCAATCACTATTCTTCTTGCACTTTATGCAAATAATCAGGCCAAGTATTATAAGAGTAGAACTTATTTTGTAAATAAATTGGTCCTTTGATTTATCTTTGTTAAAAATGGGAGACTGGAGAGAGAAAAACTTTCAGAAGAAAACTATAACATACCCATTAGTAGACTCTAGCCCTGATTCTTTTTTTTTTTTTTTTTTTTTGAGTTTTTATTATATGGCTACAATTTGAACTGAATTCTGAAGTCTTCCCTGGTTACAAGTCTCCAAACAAACATTTTCAAATTTTTCTCTCATTTTTCTAACCTACAGTCACTAAAAATAAAACTGTGATTTTCTTGAGGCCTTAAAAATTGAAGCTAGAAAATTTAATATAAACTCTGGGGGGACTTCACAGAAATTTATAAGTGAACAGCCTTTGTACCTATTGATATATGAACTACTCCGAAAGTACACTGAAACACCAGATCATACTACAATCCAGAACATTCTGCTAAATTGCCTCTGCAATCTGAAGATGCTTCAGCGGCTCTAAGAAAACTAATCTGTAGACTACTCCAAACATTAAACTATTTACTTCTTCTGTTTTCATAGAAATATGTCTTATTAAATATTTGTTTGTCTTCATTATATAGAAAGTCCTAGCCCATCTGTAATGTTATCTACTGGAAAGGGACACAACTGTCTAAATGAACTGACCTATTCTCAGTACTAACACTAATTTAAGAAGATAGGGGATGGTATATTTAAATTTGTTCTCTTCTGCTCATTCCAATTTGGTTTTTTCTTTGCCTTTCTCTTATCTAACAATCTCTACCCTAAATATCTCCAAAGTTATCTACTTGACTTTTAATATGTGAAACTTTCTGAAAATAAAGTTTCAAAGGGGAGCCTGGAGGAAACCAAAATATTTCACCCCAAAATATATTTTCTTGACATAGTTCAAGATGGCTATACAGAAGGACTGGAAATATAAGAATAGCTAAAAAGCTGTCTTTTGTGGGGGAGATTTCCATCTGTAGAGAAAATCTGCATTGATACAGAAGCTTTCTCTGTGGCCCTCTCTTGTCCTATCTAGGAAGATTAACTAAGTCTGACAGCTTTTTAAGATCGGAAGAAAAAAATTACCATCTATTCTCTCGGAGGGCTGCTACCTGTGAGGTTTCATTGACATTACAAGACCACCTTTGCTAGGCAGGCTTCCTCTTCTCTCACTCCCATAACCTATCTCACTACATAACCTGATTTATCACCATAACCTGTTGTGGCCATGCTTTGAGCCCTTACTCTTTCTGTAATATCAAGATGGTATACAAGCTTCTGAACTCCATTGGGTGGGAGGAGGATTATCACTCTGTGGTTTGCTCCTGTGCACGTTAGTACATTGTATACCTTTCTCCTATTTATCTACCTTTTTTAGTTAATTTTTTAAGCAAGACGAAAGGCACGTTTTACCTTGGCCCCTGAATTTTTCAGTGGCTGATTGACCACACAGTTACAGCTGCTGTTTCATCTTTTACCAATATCCAGCAGGACAAAACTTTATTACAGTAACACTTCCCTTCTGCTGAGTTGCTTACATTTATTTTCAGTGTTTGGTAGCCCGCCCATGGAACTTTCACAAGACTAAAATCTACCATTATTAAGTAAATATTCCATATTTGTTTATTTAATAGTCCTCCATACTAGGTAAGTTGTAGACAAATATTACCAACCTTATTTACAGGTAGATAAGTTGAGACTCACAGAATTAAATAATTTATAGTGAATAATGGAAAGTACAGTCAGGCCATGTGTCTAAATCATTCAAATCTCAAGCTCTCTGACCTATATCTTTCCCCCTAGATTATAATACCTCTCTGATGAGTGACTCAGCAATTTATTATTTATTTTTTCTATAATTAACATGTCATTTTCTTCCTCATCATATGCACTCAGATGAGGACAAATGAAGATTAATGCCATTATTAAAGATCTAAATATGTGGGAGTAGTGGTCCCTATCTTATCTCAATTTGCCAGTTTGCCTCCTGCAGAAATGAATGAATTCTCTAGAATGACTACAGTATAGACTACTGTAAACTAGAACAAGTAGTAGCCCTATTCACAGATTCTGTGTTGGCTATAGTGTGGTTGACAGAGCAGATTTATAAAACCTCACATTTCCATGGTATGCAGTCATTGATTTGGTGGATGCATTCTTTTGTATTCTAGTCAGATAAGAGAATCAGAAATAGTCTGCATTCATAGGATTGGCACAAACATATTCATTTATGCTTTGCTTCAAGGCTATGCTAACTCTCCTTCCTTCTGTTCTAACACCGTCTTAAGAGAACAGGACAGTCTGATTCCCTCAGCACATCGTACTGATCCAGTATATCAATGACATGCTGATTGTACATGGGGCAAGAAGTGGCTAGCACACTGGAAGCCTTAGTAAGACATAGGCATTCCTGATACTAGAAGAGAAAACTCTATATTTAGGGATCTGCCATTTTGGTAAAATGCTTAGGAGTCCTGAGATCAATGGTGTGCTAGGATATTTCCTCCAAACTTAAAAATAAATGGTTGCTTCTTGAATTTCCTACCATAAAGAAAGAAAAGTTTGGGTTTTGGGGCAACACATTCCATATTTAAGAATACTTGCCGGGTTCGGTAGCTTAGCCTGTAATCCCGCGCCTTTGGGAGGCTGAGGTGAGTGGATTGCCTGAGCCCGCGGGTTCGAGACCCACCTGGGCAGCAAGACCTCATCTCTACAATAAATAAAAAAATCAGCCGGGCATAGTAGCACATGCCTGTAATTCCGGCTACTTGGAAGGCTGAGGCAGAAGGATCGCTGGAACCCAGCAGGTCGAGGCTGCAGTGGCCTGGCCACTGCACTCCAGTCTGGGCAACAGAGTGAGACTCCAACTAAAAAAAAAAAAGAATACTTGTTCTGACCCAGAGAAGGCTGTTGACTTTGAATGGGGCCAGGAGCATGAAGGACTCTGAGGCAGGTTCAGGCAGCAGCGTGCAAGCAGTCCCACCTTATAAGCCAAGCTTTGTTGGAGGATTCAGTAGTGGAAAAAATGCAGAGTGGGGTTTTTAGCAAGTCCTCTTGAAAGAATTACATGCAGGCCCGAGGTTTAGATGGGTACATGACTGCCCTAAGACTGTTTTTCTCAGCCTCTCTGAAGCTTAGTGTAAGTATATGACGAAGTTCTGGCCAGCAGAATATAAATGAAAAGATATGTGATGCTCCTGTTTGTGCCCATTAAAAAAAAGTGTATTCTCTTAACCCTTTCTCCTTTTCACAGGTTCATAGGTAACCTTCCACTTGCTTGATAAACTTTCAGATCTTTCTTGGAGCATTTGCTTTAGGTAACTTGCAATGCAATTTCTTTCTCTGCCCCTTTAAAATGTAAATATTTCCCCATATTCATTGCTTGATTTGCAACCTAGGAATGTCTTTCTTAAAAACCTGGGAGCCATCTCATAGAAATATTATCTTTAAGAAAGATATTGCCTCTGTGTCCCAGTCTCTGTGGGAGGGTAGGAGCCTAACTTTCATAGATGCCTATTAACAAACACAGTGGCCTAATCACATTGACAAATGTCCTTCCTAACATCCTCCAGGACTTTTCCACTAGCTCATCCCACCACTTAAAAACTTTTCTGCCTTTTATTTTTTTATTTTAATGATATTGAATTCAAGCTTTCTTCTCTATTGCATTCATTCTGAATAAAGTCTTCCTTGTCTGTTTAAATCTGTCCAGTGATATCTTTCTTTGACACAGGATTCAAAAGGAGAACTGGAGCAGTTGCTTTGGATGTTTGGGGGATTTCAAAGCTCCTCTCCCATTGCTGGCTCACTTACATCTGAACCATGGCATGAGAGAAGAATCAGCATCTATCTTAATCTAGCAACTGAATTTTGTGTCTATTGCAGAAGCTTGGCCTATCATGCATAATATAAGGCCCACTTGATTGAGTGACTTTAAAGAGAAGAACAAAACAATGTTTTTTTTAAAATAGGAAATTTAACTTTGTATTCTTCTTCTAAGCATAAATTAAAGCACTGAACTTCATTAAAAGTAAAAAATAGCCAGGCTCGGTGGCTCAGCCTGTAATCCTGCGCCTTTGGGAGGCTGAGGTGAGTGGATTGCCTGAGCCCGCGGGTTTGAGACCCACCTGGGCAGCGAGACCTCATCTCTACAATAAATCAAAAAATTAACCGGGCGTGGTAGCGCTTACCTGTAATTCCGGCTACTTGGAAGGCTGAGGTGGAAGGATCACCGGAGCCCAGCAGGACGAGGCTGCAGGTGCCAGGAGCGGCCACTGCACTCCAGTCTGGGCTTCAGAGTGAGACTCCAACTCAAAAAAAAAAAAGTAAAAAATAAGAAATATGCAAAAGTATATTCCATCACACAATAATTTAAATAAATAAATGTAATATTTATATTAAGTCAACTATAATTATCTTTTTTAGAAATAGGAAAACAAAGATTTGAATAAACATATAATATTTAATGTTCAGATTAGCCAAGTTATACAATGATTTATTTATTAGAAAAACATTGCAGGGAACCTACTCTAAAGTCCACTTTTATTTACTCAATAAATATTTAAGAAATATTCAGGAAAAGTGCATATAATGACATGATAAATAAGAAAAGGAATATTTTAGACCTGTATGTTTATTTTATGATTTTCTAATGAAATATTTTCATGTCCATATTATAATTTTCTCGGGATAATGTTAATTTCTAACCTGTCATTCACTGAAGCTCTTTCTTCTTTCCCTTATCTCTCTCCATCTATAACTATTCTTTTATTTATTTAGCTAATGAGTACAAATGATTCAATAAAAACTTTTGAACACCTACATTGTGCTAATGAGATCTTCAATGGGAGTTGGAGGAAAAAAATGAACAAAGTAGATAAAATCATTTTAGTTTGTGGGAATTTGAAGATGGGACCGGGGGAAAAAATGGGATGATAACAAGGAGGCTACTGGGATGGGACAAAGAGAGCTACATCAGAGAAGCTCTCTGATCTCTCTGATCCTCTCCAGAGAGCTCAGGCCCTACTGCGAACAGCTGAGAAAAGAGGATACCAGAGCCAAGCAATTGCACATACTAAGACCCTGAGAAAGGAAAGAGCTTGACTTTCTCAGTAAAGGATGAGTCATGGAATGAGATGAGATGGGAATTGGAGAGGCCCAATGAGGGAAGGGATTGTGATATAGAAAAGAGCTTAAATTTTATTCTAAGCACAAAGTAGTTTTTAAAGAGAGCAGTAATGATATCAGATTTACATTTTTAAAAAGTCAATCTGGTTGTTGGTGATGGCTGGATTACAGGAGACAGACTCTTACTTTTTACCATTATGGCCATATGTTGTTGGGGGTGGAGGCTTGGATTCAGGTGAATAATCACTCCCCCATTTGAAGCTTTGTAATAAAATCTCTGGATACCAAGTCTATTTGCATATTATAGTTTGATTGGTCAAAAAGGCTTCTCTTTGTATTCTGGTCAGACTCCCAGCCAGATGGCTTGTGGCTGAAACTGGAACAAAAAAATCGACCCAGGCTTGTGCTTGCTTGTTCTACCCCACCTCCCACCCTTGCCACTTGTTAGCAGGGCCTAAAGCTATCACTGATGAGGAGTAGGAGGCCATAAGGCACATAGGGCTGTTTGGACCTTTGTACTCCAAGATGTGAGAACAAAGATGAATCTCTGATAAGTTTTTTTTTTTCCTGGACCATCAAACATCCAGCAAGTACAAGTTTCCTTTAGCACTTCACTTTTAAGTCTGCATGGTGCTTTCATTAGTTAGGCACCCACTTTCTTTGTATCATGAATGTTTTCAAAATTTTGTTCTTCTTAAAACTCAGCACTCTTTTATGAGTATCACCTTGAAGTGAAGTGAGTTGGAATTAAATCATTCATAAACTAATTTACATGCAGCTGAAAAATCCAAAGTAACTTATCTAATACTTGGCAAATTATTATTTAGGAGATGAGCATATTTGAATAATTAATACAAGTGATTAGCATACTTTATGACTATTCTTGCTGTATTGGCATTATGAGAAAAGAGATTTTAACTATCTGTGAAAAAATTGTATCAGGGAACCATTCTTGATGATAATTAAAACTGAGAAACAATTTTATTTCACTTTTTGTAATAAGAAATCAATGTATTTGAAAAGCTTCATAAACAAAAAGTTTTGCTTTATGCCATCTAGAGATGATTTTATACTTGCAAAATATGCAAATATTTTCAAGGTATAAAATTTTAACTTCTATTGAATTCAACTGAAGCCCTGTGAAAAAGTGAAACTAACATACCCCATGATTCCATTTTTTCATTTTAACAACCTTGGCTAAACATGTTTCAGAATTGAAATTTTGGGAGTAAATCAGTTTTAGTGATATGATCTCACTTCCTCAAGTTATTTCTGCCAGACTTCATGGAACACTACTACCATCTTTGGATTCCAAAGATGATCATACTGGAACTGAGTTTTAAAAGAAGGCAGGAGCCAGCCCAGCATCTGCAAATTCCACCTTATTCATTCATTCCTTTTTTAAAGTAAAGTCTCCCTTAAAATGCAAATACCCCCTGGAAATATGGGAGTTAAAACTGCAACATTTACTTGTCCTTCACTTGTTGGTTTACAATTTTTTTTAATTTAGAAAATATAACTGAGAGAATGCTATTTTGATTCTACCTGCAGGTATTTTCAGAGGTGAGTAGGGTAAAAGGGTTAACTTTACAATTTACAGCACTACTTAGGAAGGCTATTTAGAGGTGTCTGTTCATCAGTGCTAGGTAAGGGTGGGAAGGAAGAGATCCTGAAAAGAGGTCCAGAAATTTGGAAATGGAAAAAGAGAAGCATCCATTGCTGTCTAGAGGAAGAGACTCTAGCCTGGATATCAGGAGACGTTGATTTTCATCCCAGGGTTTTAAGCAAATCCATCATAACTACTCAGGTTAAATAGATCCAAGGCATATTCTTTCTTTGTGTATATATCTCTGAAGAACTTCTAGGAAAACAATGATAGAATTATAAATACAAAATTAGTGTCTACATGAAAGGAAGGAGCTGAGACAAAATTAGTATAAGTAGAGTTTGGGCTAAATTTTGAGGCTTACTACGTGGGAGCAGAGATTCAAGTGCCATGACTACACTGATCAGCAGCAGCCACAAGTGGGCTTTTAAATGCAAAAAAAAGGGGGAAAGAGAGTGGACTGATACAAAGTTGTTTGTCAAGAATTCTCATTGGTTTATAGAAATAACCCTAATTAGTGATTACCTATATTGTTAAGGGTAATAATGCTGTGTGGCATTATTAAGTTCATTTATAGTTACTTGTGGCAATAGCTAGTGGTTTCAAGAGGTGACTACATAGCTCAACGCAGGGAATAGGGTGCAATTGTGCTCTAATTTTAGTTTCTCTTGGCTCTGATAATGTGAAAAAATATATAGTTGGGGGAACAAGTGCAGATTTATTACATGCATATATTGCATATATTGTGTAGTGATGAAGTCTGGCCTCTTAGTGTACTCATCACCTGAATAGTGAACATTGTACCCTATAGGTAATTTTTCAACCCTCACACCCTCTCACCCTCCCACCTTCTGTAGCATCCAATGTCAATTATTCCACTCTGTATGTCTATATGTTCCATTGTTTAGCTCCCATTAATAAAAGAGATCATTCAATATTTGGCTTTCTTTTTCTGAGTTATTTCAGTGAGGATAATGGCCCAATTCCATCCATGTTGCTTCAAATGTTGTGATATTATCCTTTCTTATGACTGAGTAGTGTTCAATGGTGTATATATATATAATATATATAACATATATATAATATATACACCACATATACATACATATATATACAGTAAATATTATCTTTAGTTTTTCGTTGATAGGCATTTAGTTTGATCCCATATCTTTGATATATTTGATATTATGAATAGTACTGTGAAACACATGAATGATGCTATCTTTTTTTGGGAGGGGGGGTTACCTTTGGGTATATAACCAGCAACTGAATTGCTGAATAGAACGGTTGTTCTATTTTAGTTTTTTTGAGAAACCTCCATACTGTTTTCTGTAAAGGATGCACTAATTTACATTCCCACCAACAGTGTATAAGCATTCTTTTTCTGCACATTCTTGTCAACATCTGTTGTTTTTGGTATTTTAATAACAGTCCTTCTGACTGGTATAAGTTGGTATTTTATTATAGTTTTTCTTTGTTTTTTTTTTTGAGTTGGAGTCTCACTCTATCGCCCAGACTGGAGTGCAGTGGCCGCTCCCGGCACCTGCAGCCTCGACCTGCTGGGCTCCGGCGATCCTTCTGCCTCAGCCTTCCAAGTAGCCGGAATTACAGGCATGCGCTACCACGCCCAGCTGATTTTTTGATTTATTGTAGAGATGAGGTCTCGCTGCCCAGGCCGGTCTCGAACCCGCGGGCTCAGGCAATCCACTCACCTCAGCCTCCCAAAGGCGCGGGATTACAGGCTGAGCCACCGAGCCCGGCTTTATTATAGTTTTAATTAACTTTTCTCCGATGATGATTCGTGATGTTGAGCATTTTTTCACATTTGTTGGTTACATGTATGTCGTCTTTTGAAAAAAATGTCTGTTTATGTCCTTTGCTCATTTGGAGGTTCCAATAAATATTAATAATACTGAGATATGATTTTCATGTAATTTTTATATCACAAAATAGTATTCTTTTGTTTTTTTTCTGAATCAGACGACACAAGTGCCCACTTTTTAATGGAGCTATTGATTTTTTATTGTTGATTTGTTTGAGTTTCTTATAAATTCTGAATATTAGCTTTTTGTTGTATGCATAGTTTGCAAATATTTTTCCTGTTCTCTAGATTGTCTATTTATTTTGTTTATTTTGATAGTTTGTTTTGTTGTGCAGAAGTTTTTTAAATTTAATACAGTTCCATCTGTCTATTTTTGTTTTTGTTGCATTTGGTTTTGAGGATCTGATCATAAATTCTTTGCCTAGGCTACTGTCTAGAAAAAATTTTTCCTAGATTTTCTTCTAGGATTTTTGTAGCTTCAGGTCTTGTTTGTATGTCTCTAATCCATCTTCAGTTCATTTTTTATATACTGAGAGCCATGGGTTCAGTTTCAGTCTCTTGCATATGGTTACCCAATTTTTCCAGCACCATTATTGAATATGATATCCTTTCCTCTGTATATTTTGGTTGACTTTGCTGAAGAGCAGTTTGTTGCAAGTATGTGGCTTTATTTCTGGGTTCTCTATGTTGTTGCATTGATCTGTGTGTCTATTTTTATAACAGACCATACCGTTTTGGTTACTATGAACTTGTAGCATAATTTGAAGTCAGGTAATGTGACGCCTCCAGTTTTATTCAGTTTGCTTATGATTGCTTTAGCAATTCACTCTTTTTTGTTTCCATATGAATTTTAAGATTTTTTTTCTAATTCTGTGAAAAATGACATTGATAACAATAGGACTGTGTTGAATCTGTAGATTGCTTTAGGGTGTACGGTCATTTTAACAGTATTGATTCTTTCAGTTCCTGAACATGGGATATTTTTCCAGTTGTTTGTGTAATCTTTGATTTGTTTCATCCGTGTTTTATAGTTCTTCTTATAGAGATATTTTACCTCCTAGATTAAATGTATTCCTAAGTATTTTATTTTATTTTTTTGTAGCTATTGTAAATGAGATTGACTTCTTGATCTGGCCTTGGCCTTAACATTATTGATGTATAGAAATGTTACTGATTTCTGTACATGAATTTTGTGTCCTAAAACACTACTAAATTCATTTATCAAATCTAAGAGTGTTTTAGTGAAGTCTTTAGGGTTTTCTAGATACCTATAAGATATTAGTAAGCAGGGATAATTTGATAATTTTTTCTCAATTTGTATGCCTCTTATTTATTTTTTCTTTTGACTAATTGCTCTGGTGAGGACTTCCAGTACTTATGTTGAATAAGTGGTGAAAGTGGATATCTTTGCATTGTTCTAGTCCTTAGAGGAAATTTTTTCAACTTTTTCTGTTAAGCGTGATGTTGGCCATGAGATTTGTCATATATGGACTTTGTTATGTTGAGGTATGTTCATTCTATGCCTAGTTTGTTGAGGAATTTTATCATGAAGAGTTGCTGAATTTTACTGAATGCTTTTTCTGTGTCCCTTGAGATGATCATAGGGTTTTTGTCCTTAATTCTGGTTATGTGATGTATCACATTTATTGATATGTGTATGTTGAAATATCCTTGCATTCCAGGGGTAAATCCCACCAGATCATAGTTTATTAATTTTTTTAATGTGCTGTTGGATTCAATTTGCTAGTATTTTGTTGAGGATTTTTGTGTCTACATTCAACAAGAATGTTGGTCTAAATAAACCAGCCCTGCTGGTTTCTGATTTCTCACTTCCAGTCTCCAGATTCATGAGACAATACATTCCTGTTGTTTAAGTCACCTAGTCTGTGGACCTTTGTTATGGCAACCCTCGAAAACTAATATAGAAGATTCTATTCTATTGATTTTTTTGTACGGTAAGATGAGATATTAACAGCCCTGCCCTTTTTGTTTCCCCTATGCATCTGCTAATTTTCATGTAGTAAACAATTCAGGTGGGCTACATTTCTCAATATCAAAAGGTCTATCATTTTTCTTTCCTTTTGTCATCCCTCTTTTGCTGATGCAGTATACATGCTTTCTCTTATCTTTTTATCTAGAAGACTAAATTGTCTTTAGAACTGCTACCTCCTTACTGTATGTTCTTAAGAGTTCTTTCTCAGTTGAGTCATGGGATTAGAGACAACCTCTTTGTCTCCCAGACTTTTCAGCTTCAGTTAACCACCCATAAGTTGATATAGTAAACTACAGATGTGACTGGCAGATATTATAAGTATTAGCTACACATAGCTTCTGTTGTCTTACTCATAGATTGGAATAATATTTGTTCCTACTATGGTGAAGATTAAGTTAATCAAAGCATGTAAATTAGTTAGCACAGTGCATGTGCTCAAGAATTATTATTTGTTATTATTATAACTATTGTTATCTTTAATGGAGTTTGATAGCATTCTGTTTTCTTTTCCTCAGTAAAATACTTTCCAAAATAAATCCAATGACATTCCAGTTCCAATTTCTGGGGAAAAAAATGAGCAAAATGTTAAATGTATTGGTAAGGTTTTCCCTTGATCAGCAACATTTCTTTCTGATTGCAGAGTCCATTCTTATGCTGATATATTACAATCACATTGCATTCTTACAAGCCTCTGGTTCAAAAAAAAAAATCGTGATTAAAAATTCCAGGAGGTGTTTACTCATACTATGATAGAGATTGCATTTTACTTCTCTAAACAACGTTTTAATAAGTAGTTTCAAACGGTATGTTCAAAATAGGAATGTCATTAGGGAAATGTTGATGCATATGGAATATCTTTAGAACTCAAAGTAATTAGGATATCTTGGCAAAAAGAAAGAAACTTTGAAGAAATAAAATCCAGTTATTTACCCATGACAACTTAATGTTGTACCTTTAATAAACTCTCATTAATACTTATTATTTTCTGCTATACCCATGTTTTAGACAAATGCCTTTTTCTTCTGGGTACATGCATTTAAAATATTGATTGAGTTAGTTTCTTATTTTATAATGTTCTGCTTGAATGCAATAGAGATAAAATATCAGCTGTGTCTTCAAGGATAACATCGCCACGCTCGGTGACTCAGCCTGTAATCCCGCGCTTTGGGAGGCCGAGGAGAGTGGATTACCTGAGCCTGGGGGTTCGAGACCCACCTGGGCAACTTGGCAAGACCTCATCTCTACAACAAATCAAAAAAATTAGCTGGGGCGTGGTAGCGCGCGCCTGTAGTTCCAGCTACTTGGAAGGCTGAGGCGGAAGGATCGCTGGAGCTCAGCAGGTCAAGGCCGCTCCCAGCGATTGCACTCCAGTCTGGGTGACAGAGACTCCAACCCCCCTCCCCCAAAAAAGAGATAGTATCAAGTACTAGAATTGCTACGTGTTTGGCATGGAAAGATAGCATACCTAATAATGAAATATTAATAAAAAACTATTGTTGACTCAGAGAGATCCTCTAGAGTTTCTTACTTGGTGCTATTGATTAGGTTTCTGATGACTGATCAAATGGTGTGAACAACTTTGTTTGAATGCAAATACATCCCCTATCAATACAGAATAACATATTGCTTCATTGAAAAAACTGATAAATGAATGTTTCATTAATGCCAATTATAATACAAAGGAATTCAAAGCATCAAAATCTCAATTACAATCATCATAAACTAAAATCTTCATTAAATGTTGAATCCCAGACACTGTAAATTCAAATCTTGAAAAGTTAACAGAACATTTAATATTTCTTTATTGAGCCGGGCTCGGTGGCTCAGCCTGTAATCCCGCGCCTTGGGAGGCTGAGATGAGTGGATTGTCTGAGCCCGCGGGTTCGAGACCCACCTGGGCAACTTGGTGAGACCTCATCAATAAATTTTTTGCAATAAATCAAAAAATTAGCCAGGCGTGGTAGCGCGCACCTGTAGTTCCAGCTATTTGGAAGGCTGAGGCAGAAGGATTGCCGGAGCCCAGCAGGTCGAGGCTGCGGTGGCCGGGGGTGGCCATTGCCCTCCAGTCTGGGCGACAGAGTGAGACTTCAACTCAAAAAAAAAAAAAAAAAATATATATATATATATATTTCTTTATTGACTTATTTATTCAACATTATCTTATGAATGCCAACTATATGCCAAAGCTTAGACTTCTTGCTACATATCCAAATGTTAAAACAAATGGGCGTGGAACATACTTTCAGGAAGCTGCAAAATTAATGACAGAAAATTAATGAGTAAACAAGAAATTACAAACCGTGATTTGTACTTTTAAAGAAACTAAGAGAAAAAAGTACTAGAGAATAACAGAAATGTAGAGCTTAGATACGGCGGCAGTATTTCCCAAGGAGGTGACCTTTATGTTGAGGTCTGAATAATGCCCAGGAGCCTGGCATAGGAAGACTGCTTGGAAGGAACATACCAGCAGAGAAACTTATATATGCAGAGGCCCCAAAGTAAACATGAGTTTGAGAAATAGGAAGAAGGTCAGAATGGCCCAAGATTAGTGGATGAAGGGAAAGATGGATTAAAACGACTTTGAAAAGATACATTGGAGTCAGGTTATAACATAACATAGTAGTACAGTTATACAGGAGATGCCAAAAAATGTGTGTGTGTGTATTTTTTTTTTTTTTTTTTTGAGTCAGAGTCTCACTCTGTTGCCCAGGCTAGAGTGCCGTGGCATACCTACAGCAACTGCAGCCTCGACCTAGTAGCTGGAACTACAAGTGAGCACCAACACGCTCAACTAATTTTTTTATTTTATTGTAGAGATGAGGTCTCGCCATGTTGTCCGGGCTGGTCTCAAACCTCTGTGCTCAATCATCTCACCTCAGTCTCCCAAAGTGCTAGGATTACAGATGTGAGCCACCATGCCCAGCCCCCCCCAAAAAATGTATATATGTTTTAAGAGATGTTATCTATCTATTACTTTTAGTTCACTGCAATCAGAAGTGTCTGGATGCTGATGGTAACCATCTTGAGCACCACTTGTAACTGCAGAAGTCAAATATGACTTGTATTCATCTTTTGTTATCAGTATATATTGAGTATTACAATTCTAATGCAGTTTTTTCCTTTCTTAAAAGGTGTATACTTTTTTTGGCACCCTCTGTATTTTAACTTATATGGGAACACTTGACTTCTAGAAAGAAACAGAACTGCCATTAATATCTAAATTATACATTGACTTATTTTGTCTAGATAGCAGATATTTTTCTTCTTAAGTCTTAGAGCAAATCAGGAGGTGATACATGTAGAGAAAAAGGGGAAGAGGAGAGGCAGAATGGTGGTGAAGAACTTCATAGGATGGAAGAGAGAGCTTGGCTGTGAATATGGGATTTTGAAAAAGATGAGATGCATGGCCTTCAACGTTGAATTTATTGTTAATTTAAATATTATCCTTTCCAGAACTTCCAATAGGGTTGCAAATTTCTTCAGCAAATTTTTTATTGATTGCTTGATGTGTGCCAGGAAAATTTAACATTATGCCACCATAAAGAAGGACATACATATGGACTTCGCAGCAACTTGATTGGATTTAGAGTCTATAATACTCAGTGATCTATTACAGAAAGCAAAGAACAGAGTACCACATGTGCTCACTCATAAGCAGATCCTGAACATTTACTATAACATTATAAGAAAGGGATTGACAGTAGCAGTATACTGCTGGGATGGGGGGAGGGGGAAGGAACACAACATCAAGGGTACCTGACCTCAAACCAGGCAAAGTGGGTCCCAAAGGGAGGCCCAAACTTTACCTGCATGATGTCGACTTGTATACCTAATCCTGAATTGTATCCCACATTTTAAAAAATAAAAATAAAGATTTAATTTAATCAGATTGATAATACAATTATGGAATTAGCAGAAGAAGAATTAGGAAAAATAGAAATCTCTTTGGTACAGTCAGATGGGTGCTTCAATTGGGAACTATACCATTTATTTATTTGGAAAATATTTTGTGTGTTGAGCACATGAAACTATGGGCAAGGATCTGTACACTCTGTGGGGTTCAGAGTTGAGTTTAATATGTAATTTCTCTGAAAGAATTCACATAAAATGGATGTAAGACAATTACAATAGAGTCAAAATTAATATGATTCTGAAGACCCTCTATACCTGCTACACAGGAATCACACTTCCATTCATTTATTCTACAAAAAATGTGTTGATACCAATTATATGGCAACTATTGCCAACTCTTGTACATGTCTATTTTAGAATATTGTTCCTTTACAAAAATTTTTACAAGCAAAGGAAATTAATATATACTATGTGCCTACATTGTGCCAGGTAAAATGCTGGATGTTGTTCCATTTTATTCTCACTCATCATAAATTTATTATCATCTTTTCGTTTATGTATTTATTTATTTATTTTAACGATGTGGTGTGCAATTCAGAATTAGGGACATAAATGATTATTGTGCAGGTAAAGTTTGGGCCTGACTTTGGTTGCCACTGACTTTGGTTTGAGATCAGGTACCCTTATTGATGAAGTATGCTTCCCCTGTCACCTCCCAGGCAGTGTCCCACTACTGTCAATCCTTTTCTTATAATATTATGATAATTGTTTGGTTTCACTTATGAGTGAGAACATGTGGTACTTGGTTCTTTGTTTCTGTGATATTATAAACTCTAAATTCCTCCAGGTTGCTGCGAAGTTCCTATTTATGGCTGTATAATATTCCATAGTGTATATTTTTTCATACTCTTAAGATTCTGTTTATTGCCTTTCATTTGCAGGTACCTTTATCTTGTACAGGAATCAGTTTTTCAAATATTAATTTTACTTTCTCTGTATGATATTCATTTTCCCAAGCATATGACAGTGTTCTCAAGATGAGTAATGTTATATCATAATCAGCTGTAAGTAAAAGTACATATTAAAACCTTAAAATGGAAAACCTCATTGCAATGCTAAAAGTTGTACATTTGCTAGAGGCTCCATATTTAGTAGCAGCTATAGAACATACACCTCTTCAATTGCATTATTTATTCAGTGGCATGTAAATTTTCTGGAAAGTAGATCACAGAAATAACCTTTGAATTTCAAAGACCAACCTGATGCCGACTGGTGTTGAGCTAACCTACTGTTAATCCTAATGGCTGTCTGTTCCTCACACTTAATTACTGTGTGGGGTCTTTATGGATGAAGGAGTATGTTGTAACT
This sequence comes from Carlito syrichta, assembly GCF_000164805.1. Taxonomy (NCBI): domain Eukaryota; kingdom Metazoa; phylum Chordata; class Mammalia; order Primates; family Tarsiidae; genus Carlito; species Carlito syrichta. The sequence continues at coordinate 129,364 of NW_007068668.1, read as the reverse complement.
TCCCATCTGCATTGATGGGTTGCATTCCTTAAATGTCTTCCTAGACTGTAATTTTACTTTGCTTCATAAAACTATAGGTTGAAGTACCACATTTTTTTTTAATCCAGTGTACTTTTTGATGGGCAGCACAATTGGTTCCATGTTTTTGCTATTGTGAATAGTGCTGCAATAAACATGTGTGTGCAGGTACCTTTTTTTGTAGAATGATTTGAATTCCTCTGGGTATATTCCTAGAAGGGGGATTGCTGGGTCATGTGGATGGTTAATTTTTAGATCTTTTAGAAATTGCCATGCTATTTTCCACAGAAGTTGTACTAGTTTACAAATTCCCACCACTGTGTAGAAGTGAAACAATATTCCATGCTCATGGATCAGAAGAATCAACAATGTTAAGATGTCCTTCCTACCCAAGACAATCTACAGATTCAATGCAATACCCATTAAATTACCAACCTCATTCTTCTCAGACTTGGAAACAACAATATACAGATTCATATGGAAACATAATTGACCATGAATAGCCAAAACAATCCTCAGCAATAGAAACAAAGCAGGAGGTATCACATTTCCAGACTTTAATCTTTATTATAAGGCTACAATAATCAAAACAGCCTGGTATTGGTATGAGAATAAGCATATAGACCAAGGGAACAAGACAGAGATTCCAAAAGCAAAACCTCAATTTCTCAACCAACTCATCTTCAGCAAAGCCTCCACTAACAGCCGCTGAGGAGAGGAGAACTTATTCAGTAAATGGTGCTGGGAAAACTGCCTGACCACATGCAGAAGATTAAAACAAGATCCCTCCCTATCACCATACACAAAAATCAACACTAATTGGATCAAAGACCTAAACATAAAACTTCAAACTATAAAAACCTTAGAAAATGCAGGAGACACCCTTATGGAAATTCGAACTGGCAACCAATTCCCAGTCAAAAACCCAAATATGCCCATGCCATAAGAAATATGATAGACAACTGGGACCTCATCAAACTGTGAAGTTTCTGCAAAGCAAAAGAAACCATCAAGAGAGTGAGGAGACAGCCACAGACTGGGAAAAAATATTTACCAACTATATATCTGACAAAGGCCTAACATCTAGAATCTACAAGGTACTCAAATGTTCTGAAAAAAACAAAAACAAAACCCAAAAAACAGACAGCCCTGTTTAAAAAGTGGGCAAAATATATGAATAGACACTTCTCAAAAGAAGACATATGAGCAGCCAACAAATACATGAAAAAATGCTCAGACTCACTAATCATCAAAGAAATGCAAATCAAATCCACACCGAGATATATACCTAACTCCAGTCAGGATGGCCATCATCAATAACTCAAAAAACAACAGATGCTGGAGAGGATGTGGAGAAAAAGGAATACTTCTTTTCTTTTTTATAAGACCCATGAAGTATATGTAATTTGGCTAAATTCAATTATATATTAAGTAGCAGAGATGGAATTTTTTTTTTTTTTTTTTTACATTCTAAAGCCTGTTCTCTATCCTATTCTTGGCTGTTTCTGGATCTGTGCTTAGTAAAGAAAAGTACTTTTTCTCAGGAAAGAGTGACATGTTTTGATGCAAATTTTAAAACAATACATTTGAAGGTAGATCTGGATGTACAGAAGTGGAATGATATCAAAACATATAGTTAAGTGGGAAAAAACACACTGAAGTTCAAAACATACCCATTTATTAAAGAATAATCCTCAAACCTAACACAAAATATTCAGATATGTAGGGAAAATACTTAAAGGTTATACACAAAACTAGTAACCAAGTTTGCTTCTCAGAAGGCATTGTGATTAAGATGTGGGAAAGGAAACTTTTACCCTGTACTCTGTATAGTTTGTTTTTTTTTTACTAGAATGAATCCATGTGTTACATATGTGATTAAATAAAGCAAACAAACATATAAATAAGCTTGTTTTTGTTTAGTTGCAGTAACTGCAAAAAGGAGAGCAGTGTGGTTTCACTTGTATAAAGGAGAGTTCTAGAGACAGTTTCCTTCATCCTATGCAGAGGTGTACAGTCTCTGAAGGCTTAATGGATAAAGAGATTAACCATCAAATTACAGATTTGATGACAACAGAGCATTTCATATCACCAAGCCTATCTGAGATGTTATAGTTGATAAACTCAGGCTAAAGATTAATTCTCAGTTATCACAAGATCCTTACAGAGCAGATGCCAGCTGTGAAGTTCATCACCACAGAACTTGCTCTGGGGTCAGGGATCCTGTCTTTAGACCGCATGCTTATACCTTTCAGAGCAGCAATAACAATCAAAAGACCTTTGTTTTTCCCAGAAGCATAGACTCTTACCTTTCCAAGTGTTTGCCAAGACCTCCTTCTGACTGTTAGTTTTCAGATGTTTTTATACACCCTTTGAGACAATCTGGTATGCTGTTTCCATGACTACTCTTTCTGAAGAGTTGTTTTGGCAACTGTACAACCTGCATGACTCAGAGGATTTTCAGATCTCCATTAGAACAGGCTAGCTTTGCAATGATGCTATGATTGCCAGTGAATAGGGTGTTATCATATGTTCTGGGTCTGATACTTATATTAATGTTACTGTTTCCTTCTCAAAGCTTTTTCCAAAACACTTGCTTGATAATAGAAGCAGATTCCATGATGCAACAGGATAAACTATAACCAAGAATCACTGAGTGTGCCCAATTATTAGAACATGAACTAGGACTCCTAGCTCCTGACTCCTACTTTAATGCACTTTCTATCTACATTGTGGTACTTGTACATGAGTGGGTCTTTGGGTGTCTGCTTACCTTAAGTCACCAATTATCACACCATCACAAAGGCAAAATAAATACATATTCACAACCCATCTGCAATAATGATTTTTTTTTTTTAGCCAAAAATGTTATAAGGAAACAGGGAGGAAAGTTCTCTTTACAACCACACCCCAGAAACTCAATTCAATTCCCCATTAAACAACTTTTCTCTCTCTCTAGAAGTTTCTCTCTGTGCCAGCCTTCACATTTTTCTTTCTTTTCTGCTCCACACAATTTCTCAAAATTTTTTCTTTGTCATTAGCAATTCAGCTCTTGTCTCACAGCTGGCATCTGTAACTCAGGGGAAGTTTGCTGAACTGCCAGGCTTAGATCAGTATTCAGAAACCTAACCCGCTCAGGCAAGATCCCTGATAGTCGTTTTTATCCTCACATACCCACTGCAGTCCTATGTGACTGACAGAACAACACAGCAGGATTGAAAGAGAATTTCCATTTATAGATGAAGGCCCTGAGACCCATTGTATTGACCAGGTAACTCGGCATGCCCATTTGAAGCAGAGGTTTGACTTTATATAACCTTTATTTCATCTAGTGGTCTAATGCCTTTGCAACTGTACCATTCTGAACATTATCATTCTGAGTTTTATTGCCTTGGCTCTGCTATTCTAAAATAAATAAAACTACATTTGTTTCAGAAGAGCTAGGGTTCCACTATAATTGTGAATTAGGTTTAATTTGAAGGTGTGTGCATAAACTTTTTCTTATGAATATTTTTGGTAGAATTGGTCAAGAAACCAGAAAGCCTTTGGATAATTTGAGTTAGGAATAGTGGGCAAGTTGCAAGAGTGTATTGATGGCAATGATGTTGATGTCTGAAACACATAGAGGATGACCCTTAGTCTGGAAATTCACTATTTTCTCTTCTCAAATCAGTAGGATTACTGAACTTATAACCAAAAAATAAAAGAAAGATAAGACACTCAAATAACTCTTCTGCATTGGACTTGGGTACTGCTGTTCTTGCTTAAAAGGATGATGATGATGATCTAGATTGGCAAGTTCCCTTGAACAGTGAAGTCATCTAATCTCACAACGGGGGATATTGTGAGTATAAATGAATAGGACAAGAGGCAGTATGGAATGAAAACAGATTTTTTTTTTTAAGGGAGACTTGGGAATCTATGACTCTAGGTCTTGTCTGCTGACATTGATGAGCCTGATAGGGAGTAGAGAAGAAGGGGCTGACAGAATCATTTTGCTTAGAGGATGGTGTGTCATTTTGTTGGAGCTGAATCATCCAGATACTGTGGTAGAGCAAATTTTATCAATGCTTTACCAGAACTGATCTAACTGGTAAGAGATATGAATGACATCAAGGACATAAATAATACCATCTATTATTAATCAAGAGACATTGCGATTGATGTACATTATCTCATTTGATTTCCTAACATGCCTGCAAAGTAGGTATCGGAAAAAGTACTGAGACAAAAGGAACTTCTGAAGATCACACAACTACTAGGTGGCAGAGGTAGGACTGGCATAAGGTTTGCCAGGTTTCATAGCTGGAGACCTTGAGCAGCATACTACACTACATCTCCACAATTGTGTCTCAGACGGCATCAATCCTTTTTCAATGTATACAGTAAAGTTCTATCATTGAAAACTTATGTAAATATGTTTGGAAGGAAGAAGATTCCAGGCAGGTTGTTAAACATTATCCCTGGATTTTGCATGGAGCCACCAGACTCAAGAAAACATGGGTGTGACTGGTTGTCTTTGAATTCAAAGCACTATTGGTAACCCTGGACAATATAAAACATTAAACCAGGAAGTAGTCTAGCCTTTTCTACCTTCCCATTCACTGACTGTAACTGGCAATATACATGCAATTAAGTTGAGACCATTCAGTAAAGGAGAAAAAGAAAGCAAGTTAAAAATATACCAACTAGAAATTTAACCTTTACATCTGCATTGCCAGCAAGGTAACTTACAAAATCTTTTAGGAAATGCTGGTTTCTTGTGCATGTTTATTTGTGTGTGAATACATATGTGTATATATGCATTTCATGTGAGTGTATGGGTGTGTAGGCTCATGATCAAATGTTTGGAAAACTTGCATACTATAATTTTCACTTTAAAATATTTAACAAAGACACGAATAATGTCAAAGAAAACAAATGCATTTAACTTGTTTGGTTCAGGATGCCCCAAATGTATTTGAGCTCAGAAATCATCTTTCTCTAAGTCCCATGGATGTCCTATAGAATGAACACTTTGGCACTAAAGGAAAGCAAGCTGAATGTGGTATCCTACATCTTTACAGTTCACCCCAAAAATGAGACCTTATAAGCTGACTTAGTTGGCTTGCAAAACCCCTCATTTTGAAATAAAATATTTTTACTTACCATTTCCTTTATATGAAGCATTCATCAAGTGAAACAATGTAGTACTTGATGAATGCTCACATTTGCACCCTTTCTAAAACATCTTGAGTGACTAAGAATGACTGCTGGGAGAGGGGACATGGCTTTGGTGATAGAAGTCCAGAAGCCCAGGCACAATGTAATATATAACCTCGGGAAGGCTCTCTGTCCATCAGAACATTGAGGAGGTGAGAACAGTGTTCCTTCCTTCTCAAATCTCTAATTCTGTACTCTCTCTTTCTCAATGTCTTAAGACAAAGATATGAATATCTAGTAGTCTCAGAATTTAGTAATGGAGTTCCCTAAGGTACTGGAGTGTTAGAGTACATCAACAGGAAGATTAAAGAATATTAAAGGGTAACTACCAGAGCTGTCCTTATAAACAGATCTAAAAAAACACTTGCAATTTCCTGAAGAGATGAAAGGATTGCAAAAGGGAAGGATGTTTCTGGCCAGTTTCCCAGTGAAAAACAATGAATGGGAATTTAGTGGCAGATAATACTTCTGCTATAATAAAGTTAGTCTAACAAATAAAACCTAAAAATGCCAGTGGCTCACATAATAAAATCTTTTTCTTGTTCAAGTAAGAGTCCAGTGTAGGTATTCATCATCAGAAGATGGCTTTTATTCACACGGGATTCAAGAATTAAGGTTTTTCCAGCTTGTAGCCTGGGGTTCTTTTCATCTAGCTCCAGAAAGAGAGGAGACATGACTATTTAAGTGCCTCAGTCCAGAAGAAAACCAAATTTGGTTGCAAAATTTCATCGAATGCAGTGAATCTCTATACTATAGAAGAGGGAAGCACATATTTTGGTAGACAACTAGCCTTTTTGCGTGGATAATAGCAATAATAATGTGTATTAGTTTCCCATTGCTGCTATAACAAGTTAAAGTTATGACAAACTCATTGGCCTAAAACAGCACAAACTTATTATCTTACAGTTCTGGAAGCCATAAGTCTAAAATGCATCTCAATGGGCTAAATTTAGGTGTCAGCAGGGCTGTGTTTCCTTTTGCTGACTTTAGAGGACAAGTCTTTGAAGCCAGCCAAGTCTTCTTTCACTGTTGTCACTCTGGTTGTCTCTCTTTCACTTACATTTTCTCCTTATTAGAATCCTTGTGATTACATCAGGCCCACCTGGATAAGCCAAGACATTCTCCCATCCAAAAATTAGCTCATTAGCAACCTTAATTACATCTGTAATCTAACTTCTCTTTGGTTTGTAATCTAGCTATAGTCTACCTATGCCATAGTAACAAAAAAATTAGTTATAATAACATTGAGTATCTTCTGTGTACAAGAACCATGATTGCAACAACTCGTTTAATCTTTCCAATAGCCCAATGAAGTAAGTATTTTTATCACCATTTTACAAATGAGAAAATTGAGGAAAGAGATGTTCAACAATTTTTTGTTTAAAATTACAGAACCAATGAAGGGAGAAAAAAGGCTTCAAATCCAGTTCTGATTGACTCTACAACTCTGCTTTGCCTCAAATTTCTACCTCTTCCCCACCGATCTTTTATCCTTTATTTTTTGCAGATGCTCTTGCTGCTTGCCCTTTTGAAAAGAGTGAGGCCACATAACTCTCTCCACTTAAAAAATACTTTTACATTATTACATGGTTGATAAATATCCAAAGAAAAGTCATAATTTGTGAAAAATGAAAATTAAATTCAAATTTCAGTACCTATAAATTGACTGTTATTGGGATACAGTGTGTTCATCTGCTTACATATTGTCTATGGTTTCTAAGTGTAGCCTCTCACTTTCTCCTCCTGTCACAAAGGAAACTGATTGCATTGCCTCCAAAGGTAAGTCATCGAGGCGGAAGCTCTGCAACTGGTTTTGTTAAGCTCCCCTAGAAGAGCTTCAGGGTAGTTCAAGGACAGACCAATGTTACTTTTTAGAGTAGAGTATGTGGAGGAACATGAGGCCTGATCAGGCCAGCATCAATTGAGTAAATTGGGTAAATTACATCGAGGAAGGAAACCTCAGAATGAGATAACCACAAGAATTGCAAAAGCTAAATAGTCAGCTGTAAAACATGTGCTGCTGGTTCCATGACAATAACCAGTCAACTGTTGCTGTTAAAGAAACAAAACCCCACAGACCAACCACTTTACAAACCTCTAGCTGATCCATGAACAGCTTATAAACACAGTCAAACATCAACCAATCAGAACTGATTCATTTGCATGGCAGAAACCCAAATGTATGACTGGAATCCTAAAACTCATCTTATCCTTAAAGAAGGTTAAACCTCACTAAGAAGAACCTCAAGTCACTGTCTTTTTGCAGACAGCAGTCACTCTCACTGCAGTCTTACCTATTGTGCCCTTTACAACGTGTCTTTTCTTTAGTAAATCTACTTTTCTTAATTCATAACTGTATTGGTGAATTCCTTCACTCTCAACCCCCATGACTCCAGCCTAACTACCACACATGGCAGAGTACAGGTCAATTTGGGAACTCTAAGAGTCCAGGGCTCAGTAAAAGCATATGACCAGGGCTGGAGACAACAGGATGGCCTTTGCTTCTTACGGACAATGAATACCCTGAGAATCAGAGAAAGAGAATTTAGAGTAGGAAGGAAACATAAACACAGTCAAACTCATCCTTCTATTTTACAAATGATAAGGCCAAGATCCAAAGGAAACATGCCACTGGTGCCAGTGGCACAGAGTTACTGATAGTGACCACCTGGGGTCCAGGTTATGGAACTCTCAGTTTATGCCCTTTCCTCCACACCCACCAGACAAATCCAGGCCACTGTCTATTTTTGAGCCACCAGTGAAGTAAAAACCATTTTTAACATTTTTAAATGGTTGAAAATAATTTTTATTTTATGAGAAATGAAAATTATATAAAGTTCACATTTCAATATTCGTAGGTAAGTTTTATCAGCAAATAGTATGGTCTTTCGCTTGTTGTCTATGACTGCTTTTTCACCACACCAAGGGGGTTAAATAGTTGCAAAAAAGACTGTGATGCCATAATCTGGCTCCTTACAGAAAGTTTGCTTTACATCCTACTGTCAGTGCCCATCCCCACCATTAGTGGCAGAGCCCAGCCAGGTCACAGTGGGCTCAGGAAGTGGTGGTGGTGTGGAAGAGATGAATGTCATGTGTGAGGGAAATATTTTTTGAAAATGGAAATAATATTGAATGCTATGCCTGTAAACTTCTGGTGTGAATAAGGAATCATCCAGAATTTATCCTTAGGGAGAACTGTTTACTTTGGCCAAGTGCTGTGTGAAGGACCTTTTATTTATAATCTCATGTATTCTTTACAACAACTTTGTTATTATAGCCATTGTATTAGATTTTTCCAGAGAAATAGAAACAATGGAATACATATAGAATATACAGAAAAAATACATTTAATATGTGTAGGAAGCCAGACTCGGTGGTGCAGCCTGTAATCCCGCGCCTTTGGGAGGCTGAGGTGAGTGGATTGCCTGAGCCCGCGGGTTCGAGACCCGCCTGGGCAACTTGGCGAGACCTCATCTCTACAATATATCAAAAAAATTAGCCAGGCGAGGTAGCGCGCGCCTGTAGTTCCAGCTACTTGGAAGGCTGATGCGGAAGGATCGCTGGAGCCCAGCAGGTCGAGGCTGCAGTGGCCAGGAGCGGCCACTGCCCTCCAGTCTGGGTGACAGAGTGAGACTCCAACTCAAAAAAAAAAAAAGAAAAATATATGTAGGAAAAAATATGTAGAGAAAATATATAGAGGTAAAATATATAGAGAATATATGTATGATGTGAAGAGATTTATTATAAGGAATAGGCTTACATGATTTTGGAGACTGTTAAGACAAAAATATCCAATAGCCTTAGCTAATTCTACAGCCTGAAGCTGCTGCAGAATGAGGAAGAGTCTAAGGCATTATTAGGCAGGAGAATTCTCTTACTGAGTGTTTTGTTCTAGTCAGTCTTCTTGGTGATACATGAGGTCCATCCACGTTATGAAGGGCAATCTGTCTTACTGTCTACCTACTTAAATCTTAATCCTATCCAAACATACCCTCACAGAAGCACCCAGAATAATGTTTAACCAAATATCTGGACACCCCATGTCCCCATCAAGTTGACAAATGAATTATCACACCCATCTTACAGATAAAGCAACTGTCACACAGAGAATTTAACCTATTTGCTCTAGATCTCAATCAAGTGGTTGGAATCTAGTGTTTTGTTTTGTTTTTTCTCAAAGCAAAGTCATGTTTTTTTCTCTATATGCCACTCCTGCACTGGCTATCCCCTGAACATCAGAATTTAAAAAATGAACAAAAATGTTAAAATTATTTTTTCATTGCTTTCACCTGTGGTTCTAAAATAGAGGTTAACTCAGTACTAAGCAGGACTTTGATCCCAGTTATAATTTTACAGTTAATGTAGAATTCTTGCGTATGAGCATCTTTTAAAACGAGGTGAATACTTACATATCACACTGTGAAACAATACCAGAGCAAGGCACAGTTCCACTTCCCCACCCCATACCCTTATGGGACAAAGAGGGAAGGCAGTATACTCCCTCATGGCAGAAGAGGAAGAGGATCCTTCAGAACTGCAAATTAAAACTGTAGTGCTTTGCCAATTGACTCCCAATCGATTATGCCAAGTGTTTGTGCTGCAGCAAATGTGATTTCTCCCAGGGACTCTGAAGAGTGGTGCTTAATTATTCATCATGAAATTTAATTTCAGAGCTTGTAATCATGCAACTGTTTAAAATGAAATTTGTCACTGAAACGCATTGAGAAGAAATAGAGGATTATTTAACATCTACTCATCTCGCTTCAAGATCAGTTTAAAATTGGATGCATCTCGTGATTTCACTGTGGCAATCACATAAGGGCCACATAAGCTAAACTCCTACATGTTTTCTGCTAATTTGGTTGATTTAGGTCACTTAGTATCATGAATTGGAAAGGATATTACAGATTAGAGGATATGGATACAAGCTTTTTCTTTCTTCCCAAATGTCCAGTTCCACAGAAACACAATTAATTTATTCAGAGCCATTCCTTGAGAAACTTAGAAAAATATCAGCCAAGAAATTAAGTTCAAGGTAATAGGTAGGGAAACACATTAACTGTTTTTCTTAAATGTAAAGAAGTAGTTGAAATCAGTTTTTATCTTAGTTACACAGAGACAAAAATATGCTTTTGAGCTTGACAATATTAAAGATTACTGAAAAATGCTTGCTTCAGAAAACTCCAGTCTTGGGTTTGAGCATAACCAGTTAAGATTGAGGCAGTCTATACAGATGTTTCACAATGCCCTGCCTGGACATAGATGACCAAATAGAAAACCATTCCACATAGTATTAGTGGAAAAGAAGTTTAGTGGAGCTGAACTGCACGCATTTTATTTTGCCATTGAAACATAAATAAATTGACAAGGTTGTCTAGGAGTAATGAATCAACTGCCATTTAAAAAACTGGCAATTGCCTAATGATCTATTGTAAGCGTTTTAAACAATCTACCTTTAGAGAATATCATGATATTCCATTTTCTGAGGTTATATGTTTCACTAAACATCAAAGTTTTTGCAAAAAAAAAAGCATAAATGAGTTGCCCTGTTGGATATTCTCTAATTCATTTTCTATACAGCAGTGAAGCTGAGTTTAAAAAACAAATTAATTTACATATTGGTTTAAATAAATCCACAATTTTTTACATGATCATGTTTCTCTGCATGATCTGCAGTTCTAATATCTCTCCAGGCCTCTAATTGCTTTGCCTTGACCTTATGAGTCTCTTTTTTTTTAAAGCAGAATTTCTTGAGAGGACAGAAAAGCTCCCATAGCGGTAGGGAACCCAAGAGGGTTGCCCATGAGTTTCCCTTAATGTGTCAGATCCATCATGATTTTCTCTTGTTTTCATCAGTAAGTCTTTTCTTATGCTATTCCCAGAAATTGCAAAATCCTCTGCCCTCCATACATGTGGCTGACTCCTCTCCTCTCGGTCAGACAGCTTAGCCAAGTTGAACTTGTCCCTCCTTCCTTCCAATTTTCTCCTAATCACTAATCTCATCATTCACATCACTCGTAACTACTTTTAAATTTCTTGTGCATGTGTTTGATAACTTGTATAGCATCATTTCTCTCTATTAGATTTTAAGTTTCATAAACTTTTTTGGTGTTGAATTTACCTATCAGTATCTCTCCAGCATCTGATAATCAAGCAGTGTGCAATGAAGATTTAGGAAACAAATAAGTTCATCTAGAACTCTCCATCTTCATGCCATTTCCTACACATATGTATGGGTAATTGACCAGATTTTATGTCTTTATAAAATAATCCTAAAACTAGTATTTTTATTCTGGATGAATTAATGAAAAACAATATAAGTAAGTGATTTCTCCAAAGTTTATTAACCCTAATTTGTAGGTGCTTCATTTTATTCTGATAGTTAAGTTAGATATAAAAGTTAGAAGCTATAATATCTGATAACAAAAAGCTTATAAGTGTGTGGAAATAGCTCCCATTTATGTACAGGTTAGATAATCAGATAACTATTCAGGACAATGAAATCAGGTGATAAAATAGTGAGGAAACTAAAAATGATGGTCATAGGAGTTCAAATAACTGAGCTAGATAGGACATTAATTTTGTTAAGGATAGAGAAAGAGAGGGAGACTTTCAGAAAGATATTTTAATTGGAGACATAACATGAAGAATGACAAGAAAATAATCACATATGAGGAAGTATCTCAAAAAATGATATTTATTTATAAAAAATTGTGTACTTATTCTTACATGTTCAAACTTCAGTCACTGTCAAAGTACTCTCAGTTTGATGCAGTACCCCTATCAAGACACTTTTTCCACTGCTCAAAACAGTTTTCGAACTTGTTGATTTTTATGCTTTTTAGTGCTTCTGCTGTTTTTTTCTTACATTTTCCTCATAGGCAAAACATCTCCCTTTGAGGACTCTTTTCATCTGAGGAAACCAAAAAAAAAAGTTGCTTGGGGTGAGATCCAGTGAATAGGGAGGGTGGGGTCTAGAGATCATGCAGTCTTGGTAAAAAACTGCTGACAGTTAGGTATGGGCAGGTCCATTGTCATGGTGGAAGAAACAGCCACCTGTTTGCCACATTTCTGACGTTTCCTCCACAAATTGTGATGCAACCTTCTCAAAACTTCCAGATAAAAACTTTTGTTGCCCACTTAATCTGGAGGAACAAATTCTGAGTGTTCTACAAGGGGCCGGGCCTCCAAAAGATCATTCTGGCTTTTGGGGGAGTCCTCCCTCATACCGTGTTATTACCAGGTACAATCATTCCAGAGTAGAGAATATTTGGGGGAAGTAGTTTAGGTGGGACTGGGTGGATAGTGTGACCTCATGGTGGGACACTAATGCCAGACCATGTTGTGTCAATATGGGTTCTGACCAATAAGTTTTTGTTGCAGATGTAAGAAGAGAGAAGATATGATAAAACTGGAGTTCTAGGTGACATCTAGTAGGACATTTGGAGGACATAAACATTATCTGCAACAAGACAAATAAGGAGGTAATTGAAGCAATACATAAAGGATGGCAATGAAGATGAAGAAAAAGGAACTAAAAATATATTTAAAGTTATCAGTAATTACTTTCATTCGAAGAAAAGGTTTTATCATTTTGGAATACATGACCTCAAAATTTTGAGATTTACAAATTCAGGTTTTAATTTGTTTAAACTATGAGAAAAAATTTAAATAGTAAAAAATAAATTTAAAGGAACGTTGATTCAGTTTGAACAACCAGTGGTACACTGACGACTTTTGACAGGCTTTCCTCAGGCATTTGCTACTGAGGATTTTATCAGCTAGAATGAACATGTAGCCAATTGACACTGAAAATAAAATAAATGAATGAAGAGTTTGGATTAAAATTATCTTGACCCAGAACATTTCAAACTTTATCTTATAAAATGGACTTTAAAAATTTTAGCCTGTGTATGATAAGAGCTTTCTTAGCCTGACATTATTTTCGAAAGTCATCTCATACCTCTTTAATTTATATCAAATTCCAAAAGTTTTTGATATAAATGAAAACTAAGCACATAGGGTTTTTTTTTAATGGATACAAGCTAGGAGGGGACACAGTGCTCTTTTAACAAATTAGAGCAGGACTCTTTGAACCTCCTCCCTACAGGTCCTGCCTGGTTTTTTAAGTTTTGATTCATTTCAATCTTTTTGAATGTAAAAGTTATTTACAGAAAATCATCTTTGAGATTTGGGACTTAGAACAAAAGTCTGCTGCATCATCTCAAAGTATGATACAAAGTCACAGAAAGAAAATGGAAGCTCAGAAAGTGGTATTGGCTCTGTTCAGCATTCTTTTATTATTCATTCATTATAGACATATAAAGGACTACTTTCTTCAAAAGACTATAATATCAGTAAACAGCATGTTGGTACACTCCTTTCAAAAGTAATATACTACTATCTTTTAAATAAAATACATTGTATATTCCCCCAATTATATAGACAATTCTGATTCTTTGAAGAATATTTGGAAAATATAGAAAAATCATACCAAATAAGACAAAAATTACTTGTGATCTCATCACCTAACTCAGCCACTTGGTTTGGCTTTGTATCTGGGTCTATCTATAAACTGGAATCACATTGCACATTCTACTTTGTAACATTTACTATGTTTTTAAACTTCTCAAACATTTTTAATGACTGCCTGCTGCATCTTGTATTATTGAACCATACTTTATTTTACTAATCACCTGTTCTTAGTTAGAAGCTCTGTGATTTTTAAAATTGCAAATAATATCACTATTAACACCCTTGTGCAAAAAAATGTCTATTTCTCTTATAAAAGGTGAAATTCTGGGTTTAGAACGGTCAACTCAAAAAGCATTTAAATTTTGTTGACTTTTAGTATATTTTGCCAAATCTACTATCTGTAAAATATAGTTCGTTTCAGGTTAATGTATTCTGTATAGCCACTTATTTATGACTGTGTCACATGGAACTGGATTTTTCATCCACTTTGTAATTTTGTCCTTTGAGGTGATCTTCAGTGGAAATTATCTTCTGCTGGGGACCTGCACAACACATTCTGGGGTGTGGATACATTCTATAGTTCAGTTTTCTGACTATCTATGGTGGGAAAAACCAGTTGGATCATGATGCATTATGATATTAAAGAAGTAGCCCAAAGTCAGATAATCCAGAAACTATAGGTCATACTTGAGAATTGAGCAGGCATTGAAGAATTATCCTATGAATAAAATCATCCAGGCAAAATTTTTTCTCATTAAAGTCTAGAGTTTTTTCTCATTGTTATACCTTTTTTTTATTTTGTAGTATCTTTTCACGATTTGAGTTGGTTTATATTTTTTGTTTAGTTGTCATTGAATGAATAAAAAATTATTAAGTGTTTAAAGCACTGTCTTTTTTCTATTTTTCTACTGAATGACTTTATCATATATGCAAATGATTTGATGAAATTTGTAGTTCTCATATGCTACACGAACCTGAAATACATAGGAAGATTCCTTTGCTTTCTTTGTTAATTAATGCAATGTTGGTATCATTCAGAAAACTGGGAAAACTATTCCTTAACTATGAGGATGCTTCTTTCTTAGACAGCCGTATAAAATAACTTTATGGTTATTGCCTTACTAGACTCTGGTGTGGCCATGTGCTCTTTGATCTATGACTGTGGCCATGTTTCCCATCTTTGGCCCCCTCCCCTCCTTTGTGGAGATGCATCTCCTCTTTCTCTCCCTCTCTCTCTCCAATTTACTTTCTAAATAAACTATATTTTCCAATCTAAAAATAATAATAATTTTATCTCTCCACCTACAAAGAGACTACGGATGCTAGAAAAGCATCAGGATAGAAAGTTGGGGTGGAGTAGAATTAATAATAGGTAGACAGGGAGGTCAATTGTAACAATTATCATTTGATGTAGTTTCTCAGATATTCCATATGTTGAGAATGTCAGAGAGTTTAGCCAAAGATCCTACATGTTAAAACATGAGATTTTTAGATGAAATCCTCAAGAAACTGGTATTTAAGTTAGAATTTATACTCATTAAGTTCTATTTGTCTCTAAATTAAACGATGCAGGACCAGAGAAATTAATTCTTGGATTCTGAAAGAGCCTCAGAGGTATAATTGTTTCATAAAATCACTCCCAGCAATCTCTGAGAAATGGAGATTAGATTTTAAAGGGCATAATATGAAGAAGTTATTTTTAGACTCAAGTACCTGGAATTCACATGGCTCTCAAGATAAAATGAACATTACTACCTGATTTTATTTTATTTTTTTAGATTCAGGGGATACACATGCATAGTCATTACATGGATATATTGTGCAGCTGTGGGAACTGGGTCTCCTATGGTCCATTCCCCAGATAGTGAGCATTATGTCCCATAGGTAGTTTCTGAACCCTAAAGCCCCTCCACCCCCCCTTATTTGTGTCCCCCGTGCCTATTATTTCCATCTTTGTGATTGTTTAGCTCCCACATGTGAGTGGGAACATGCAGTGTTTGGGTTTCTGCATCTGAGTCAGTTTACTTGGGATGATGATCTCCAGTTCCATCCATGTTGCTGCAGAGGACATGATTTCATTCTTTTTTATGGCTGCATAGTATTCCATGGTGTATATATACCACATTTTTATTTTCCACTGATCAGTTGATGGGCATTTAGGTTGATTCCACATCTTTGCAATTGTGAATTCTGCTGTGATAAACAGGCAGGTACAGGTGTCTTTTTAATATAGGCAAAGGATTTATGACTAAAACCCTGAAAGCAAATGCAACTAAAATGAAAATAAATAATTGGGACTTAAATAAACTACAAAGCTTCTACACAGCAAAAGAAATAATCAACAGAGCAAACAGGCAACCTACAGAATGAGAAAAGATATTTGCAGACTATACATCTGATAAAGCACTAATATCTAGAATCAACAAAGAACCCAAAAAATCAGCAAGAAAAAAGCAAATAACCCCATTAAAAAGTGGACAAATGACATGAATCAACATCTCTCAAAAACTGATTTTATTTGCAACAATGTTATTAGGGTTATAAATGATTCAACTTTCCACATGCATAGCTTACCTTGTTTTTTAAAAACAATTTTCTTACAATATTCATGTAGGCAAGGAAAAGAAATACAGCCTGGATCCCTACAATGATACTATCTTAGTTGAATATACAGTTAACCCTAATGCATTTAACGTGTAATAATCAATGGATCGATGTCATTGTGCATTCACTCATTCAACAAACATATGTTTACTGAGCCCAACTATATACAAAGCACGATGACAAGACTTGTTATATAGTAATTAAAAAATCAGGCACAAATTTTGTGTAGCCTTAAAATAAGTAGTTGACTGCAAACTCTATGAAAGAACTTCATCCAGAGGGTATATTCGTTTCCTGCTGCTCCTGTAACAAAGCACTGCAAGCTGGATGACTTAACAGAATTTTATTCTCTCATAATTTTGGAGGCTAGAAATCTGAAAATAAAAGTTGAGGTGTTTACAGGACCCTGCTCTCCCCAAAACCTGTAGAGGATGATCCTTCCTTGCTTTTTCCAGTTTCTGGTAGTCCCAGGTTTTCCTTGGCTTGCGGCAGCATCACCCTAATCTCTACCTCCATCTTTGCATGGCCACTTTCCATCTGTGTCTGTCTTCACAAGGCATGCTCCTCTCCCTATGTCTCTGTCTTTGTGTCTACGTTTTCTTCTTATAAAGACAGCAGTCATATTGGATCAAGGACCCATCCTACTCCAGTATGACTTTATTTTAACTAATAATATCTTCAAGGACCCTATTTACAAATAGAGTCAAATTCTAAGGTACTAGGGATTGGGACTTCAACATATGTTTTGAAGAACACAATTTAATTCAGAAGAGGTTAGTGCAAAAGCTAGAGGTCTCATTGCTGTACATGGTGTTGATGTTATAATTGATACTTATCATCTCTTTTCTCTACTACCACCCATTCTAGATTTTTCTCATACTAGGTCAACATGTCTGTGCATCTACATTGCTTGCCTGTTGGGATAAACAAGACTTAAATCCCAAAGGGAGCTAGAGTACTTAGTTGTTTTCTAGTCGGTCCGCATAATTGCTCATTTACAGTTATAATGACGTGAAAAAAATAAAAGAGGACCCAGTAAATCTCATGATGTCCAGATATACTCTTTCCTGCTATTACAGTGCAACAGCAACCCTAGCTTATCATTGGTAACCAGAGTCAATTACATCCACTAGAATGGTGATATGTTTTCTTACCTACTGGTTCACTGATGTAAGAAACACAAAGTGACCGCATAGTGGTCATAGCTACAAGCTTAATGAAAGCTGTACTGTGTGCCCTGGTGGAAACCTTCCCTACCTCCTGCGTTCCACCAGTCCTTCCTTCTTCCCTGTGTTCCCAGGGTCTCTAATGAAGCAAAGTCTAAAGTTGCAAGAAATTATAACACACAAAAATCTTTATGCTCTGTATTTGTTTCACTGACAGTTATGGTGAAAGGTTCAATTCTACTTGTACTCTTTAGTTCCCAGACCAGTGAATTTTAGCAACTGGGAACACAGAATTTTTATACTATCTATTGGCTCAGTGTATGTGTCTCATACTAGAAAACAGAGCCCAATCCCTGAGGTATTGTCACTCAGCTGGCACCTTAGTTTTTAATAGGGCATCTGAATACTGTCAGTCTGGCTACTTCCAGGTCATGTGGTATACAGCAGGACTAGTAAAACCTATCTCCAACACTATAAAATGGAATCTGGTCTAAGATGATGTTATGTAGAAGTCTGTGAGGACGAATCAGATGCTTTGTAAGTCTCAGCCCTGGCAGAGGGCAGGGAAAGTAAATGCGCACCTGGAACACATGTAATTTTCTTTAGCGCGTAATCACTGTCCCCTCCAGGATTAGAGTCAAGAGGTCCTATGTAATCAACCTGCTTCCAGTGGGCAGGCTTGTCTCCTAAAGGGATCATGCTGTGCATAGGTTTCTGCTGGGTATTCAGAAGATGCAGTAATTAGATTAGCATCAGGGAAGAGGGTTCATGCTTTAGACTCCTTGCATAGTGTCCATTCCTGCCATTGTGCTCATACTTCCATTGTACAAGAACTGGGTGGTTGAGGAGGGAGGTTGACTGATATCCACAGAATGAGTCATCTTCCATCCTTCATCCCTGGTTGTTAAGTGTTTTCTTTTCTTTCTTTCTTAGTTGGAGATAGGATCTTGTTCTGTCACCCAGTCTGCTGGAGTGTAATGGCATGATCACAGCTCACTATAGTATCAAAGACCTCAAGAAATTCTCCCATCTCAGCCAGATTACAGGCACGTACTACCATGCCCACCAAATTTTTAATTTTTTTTTGTATGGGTGGGGGGTCTCACTATGTTGTCCAAGCTGGTCTCAAACTCCTGACCTCAAACAATCCCCCTACCTTGGCCCCCAAATGTGATGAGTCTGGAAGGCATTAATGTGAGATACAATCAGCAATCCTTCACATCCTTTGCACCACTTCAATAAGTCCATAAACTTACCTTACCTCAAATTTCCTTTTTTTACTATTCCATTCTTGTCACAATCAGACTTCTGCCTATGCAGACAAGTCTGTTGTCCAGGAGTTTCACATATTATTTATTTCAGAGTACATATCCCTGAAGCTCAGATGAATAACCAAGTTTGCTTGCAGCTCTACTCAATGGGAGGATGTTCCTTTACCATGCATCTTTAGGTAGGCCCTGACTGGAGTTGAAGAGAGATGGTATTCCATTTTATACTTGCACTGTCACAGTCAATTCATCCTGTGGACCAAGCTCAGACTTTTCCTCTACTTTTAGTTGATTGTAAAGAAGTCATCAGGGGGCCATGGTTTTCAGATGAAGAATAGTATCCTTCAGGGTTCTTTGTTTCTTGACTGTATTCACATTTGTAATGGATAATTTGCAAAGATAGGAAAAAGAAAACAATAATGATTAGGTAGGTAAAACAATAATTACACCATTAAGGATCAAGTTCTAACTCATGAGGTAGTGGTGAGAAGCGAGAAAAATGGGCCAATAAAATAGGATTAAAAGATTCAAAAAAGGAGGACACTTTAGTGCAGAGAAGAAGCTGGAAATTTAGCTTGAAATACACCGAAGTAGAGATGTTGAGGGTACTCAATCACATACCTGCATTCTATGTGCCCAGCATTATTCACGGTATTTAATATGCATTATACCATTTTCTACAATGAATCCACTGGAAAGAAGTCTTGTACACACCTTCAAACAAAAAATTAGCAACAAAGAGTTAGCTCTTTCTCTAGAGGTGTTAAGACTATACTAAAATTTGCGATATTCCCTGAAGCAGGGCAGGTAAATAATTCTCAACATATTTTGTTTTCCTGTTTCTCTTTCTCTACTTCTTTCTTTTTCCCCCTCCTCCTATTAACATTTCTATGTCTTGAATTAAGCTTTCAATGTAGATAGAAAATGTGCACTGCTCGTGATAGTGCTTCATAAGTATTTTGGGGAGAACAATTCTTACAAGTTATTCCTCCTAAACTCTGAAATTTGATTTTGAAATCACTTCCTAAGTTAAACCTTTGAAAATTGTTATTATATATTTAAATTGTTTCCAGTTGCCAAAGTTTTACCTCAGTACAATTTCTCCTGTATTATTTAATTTCATAACTCTGAAAGCTACATTTCAACCTCTCTAGTTTTTGGTAAAAAGTAATTGAAGTCAAATATTCTTTTCTTTTTCATAATCCCTTATGTATAATTTTTAATTAAGCATAATTAAAATCAGCTTCTTCTGTCTTATTTTATATTCTCGTCCCATATACCGTATGTCCTTTATTCCTATTAAAAATATGCACTTTTAATAAAAATGGACTTTTCTCCCTTTCTCATAGTGCTATGATTTTACAGCTTTTAAATCCATTATTATTACGTTCAGGCGCAGGTGATTATTAAGTTCTCTATACTTTCCTCATAATAGAGCTTAAGGTAAGCTAAGGGAAATGACAATTCTTAACCTTGCCTAGCCTTGAGGAAGGGGGTTGAAATAATATTGGTGGGACTTGTGCTGGAATAACAGAATTTGAGCTAAAAAAAAAAATGTGTTTCTTTGGCTATGAATTCAGAATGAAAGCTGAGTTTGCACCAGGTGTACCTCCTGAAGTCCTCTGAAATTGCTTAAGTACTCACAAGCTCATTCCAGTCTCTGAAAATTATCTTATAAACCAGCCCACACTCAGCTGTTCTCTAAGAAAAGAGGGACACATCAAAGCAAACAGTTTTCATTTCTACTTCTTTATTTTTTCATATTGTTGGTTAACTCCACATTTTAGTATAATTTAAGGCAGAATTTCTCCATCTTTGAGCAGGAAAGATTGGGTTACTGATAGGTCTTGATGTTGATCTTTAGCTCTGGTGTTGTTTGGCTTCACCTGAGGCAGCTGAAATTTCTGAACTAGTTATTTCAGCTCCATGTAGCCTTCTCTACCCTCAGTGAGACACAAGTATTACAGTTTTCTGTGTACACCATTACTTTAGAAGGAGGAAAGCACTGGTTTAAAGAACTATATAATGAGGAGAAATGTATTACTCACAGGTAGACCTACTATAAGACAAACCCAGTATGTTTTCATTCAAAATAACATATTTATATCAGTTGCTTTTAAACGTTGCTGCATATTAGATTCAACTAGAGAGCTTTAAAAATGTTACCCAGGTTATACCCCAAACTAACCGCATCTGAATTTCTGAGTAGTAATAAGGGAGAGAAATGGAGCACTCTGACAGTTGTGAGTTCATCTATTATTTTATAGTAAATCAATGTATTATATGTATAGCTAAATGTATAAATTATGTGCATCTAAACATAATTCAGTAGTCATAGTTTAATACTTTTTTACATAGATTCATAGAATAAAAGCAAAATTAGCTGATTTAATCTACAAGTAATATCCAATCAACCAGAGTGGGAGGTAAAAAAGCCTTTGTAATCACTTTAGTTTGATTCATTGTTTTGGTTTTGTTATGTGACAACTGAACAAAATCTAAAATTATCTTTCTGTGTTAATTACTTTGTTTCTGTGGCCTATGAGTCTTATACTATTATCCAGGAGGAAGAAGAAGACATTGGTTTGAGTGAAGGGAACCACATGAGTTTGAACTTTTGTGCTTTACTTTGAGAGAACTGTGCATGTGGTAAGGAATCTGGGTGAGGTCAGATTTGATTAAAAGGGCTGATTAAAAGGGTTGATAATTTTTTTTTCTTAGGTTGGGAAAATCTGAATGGAATACATGGTAAAAGACTAAGAAATTTTCTAGGAAGACTGAGTTGTAGGAAAAAGATCTGGAGAACTGAAGACTGATACTGTTTTGTAGCATAAACTGTGTTTTGCTAGGATATTTAGCTATTTTCTCTAGCAGTATGTATCACTTAACTAATCTAATCACACTGAAGAATCTGTGATAGTTATTTCAGTCAGGAAAGGAAGACCCTTTGTTTTGACCAAGTAGCATTCTGATGAACAAATCATCTTTAGTGGGTTTATAAGCCTCCTGAATGTATATGAAAAAATTTTGTGTTAACAATTCTAGAAAATTTGTGTGGGGTAAGAGTTCAATGTTTTTTCATTAGATTCCCATAGTATTATCTGACCCAAAGTGATTAGATATCACCGTTTACTTGGTCCAAAATTTATAATGCTGATTTACCGGAACCTAGTTTACTATTTAAATTTAAGCCTTCAAGGATTGACTTTGTCTGCATTTGTCTTCTATCTCATTCTTGTATTTAGCAGTATTTTAAATTAGTGTAATTAACATATTATGTATACTATCAGGAAACAAAATAAAAATAATCAAGTTTGGCCTTCATTCTTTCTTTGGCTTAATTTTGGTAGACAAATGCTGAGGTTCAGTTAACATCCACTCTGATAACAGAGTGATTTGTAAGTTTCCAGAACTTTCTTCTGTGGCTTCTCCAAAAGGAAAATTCAACTACACATGTGGCATATTAACAAAAGGAAGAAAAGTATCCATGAGCCCACTAAAGAAAAGCAAAAGGAAAGGTGTTAGATACTGGAGAATGAAAAAACAGAAATCATATTCAAGCCATCTATTTCCATATTTTCACTTGCTGTTTTTTCTTTTTGTTGGTTATAGCTGTGTACTTTCTATAAATGAACAATTGTGCAGTGTTGTTCATTTTAATTTGACCTATGAATCATGGTGATTAGGAAATCTGTAACCCAAGCATGCAAATTAAGCACCCTTCATATGCGTTCTAAGAGTGGAGAAAAGCCTTCAGTATCTGTCAGGTAGCCATGTCCTGTGAACCTTTGATCTTACCTGGTAATGATGACACTGTATCTGCTAGTATCAATTTTACATCATGACCCTGTCTATATAAGGCTTTTCAGAAACATCATCTGAGATGGTTAAAAAATGTCCTAATGAATTGTCTTATTGCTCCTTTTGAGGGACACAAAGTTGTGTGCATGACAAATAACACTGCCTGCAACATACATGCCAAGGCTCATTTATTTAAAGATTTATCATTCATCATTGTCAGACATCCTGGGGGCCAGAGAGCATTATTGTCAATGTCTTATGTGCATTGTTAGTTCTCCCAAGTGTTTAGAAGAAGACTAAATCTCACTGTAATTTAATGCAAGAATAGGAAATATTTTTTGTTTTAATTTTTCTAAAGTTTATTTTTTGGTTAAAAAAGGAGATATCAGCTGGGCTCGGTGGCTCAGCCTGTAATCCTGCGCCTTTGGGTGGCTGAGGTGAATGGACTGCCTGATCCCACGGGTTCGAGACCCGCCTGGGCAACGAGACCTCATCTCTACAATAAATCAAAAAAATCAGCCGGGCGTGGTAGTGCATGCCTGTAATTCCGGCTACTTGGAAGGCTGAGGCGGAAGGATCGCCAGAGCCCAGCAGGTCGAGGCTGCAGTGGCTGGGAACGGTCACTGCACTGCAGTCTGGGCGACAGTGAGACTCCAACTCAAACAAAAAAAAAAAAGGAGATATATAAACAGAACTGAGCTACATACCATATATTATACCTATATTTAGAGATTTCTGAAGTTTTATAGTTTTAAGTTTTTAAATATTATACCCCACACACACATACATACTCTGCAATTTGTGGAGAACTTATACAGAGTAATCAATACTTGTTATTGACTTGCTAGATAGTTAAATCAACAAAGAATATGACCATTTGCAAACACTTCAAGAATATGACTCACAAACCACCAAGTGATACTGAATTATTTGTCATAAATTTTTCATAAAACAGGTATCTTCTTATTTATACTTGGAAAATCCAATGCATTTCCCAGAGCATTTTAAGTGTTAGGGAAAATCCACTGAGAAAAACTGGTAATAAACAGTAGTGTCACCTCTTTCAAGTCATTAGTCAAATCCTTAAATTTACTGAAATATACATTTATACAAATTATATAAAATATATATTATTGTTGACTATTTGCTAAAAGCTACTGAGAGTTACTCATATATTGTGTCCTTCTTCACAGTAATATCTCTAACTCTTGACTAGCCAGCATCACAAATTTGATTTATAAGAGCCACTAGATCAGGCATGTCCAACCAACGGCCCATGGGTCACATGTGACCCAAGAAAGCTAGCAATGCAGCCTCACAAAGTCTTTTAACATCATGTGTTTTTTAGCATTTGTGTTCTTTGTGACCCCATGAGTAGTTCTATTTTTGAAGTTCACAATCATGTCTTATTCATGACATTGGTTTTTGGTAGCATATTCACTCGTGGGTAGTTGTTTTCAATTATGAAACACACGAAGAGCAAAACTTGAACAAAAATTTCTGACGAGCACCTTGAGAACTCACTAAGAATTGCAACCGCTTTCGTCGAACCGGACATTGATAGATTAGTTTTACAAAAACAAGGTCAAATTTCCCAATAGCTTTATAATGTTCTCATTTTTCTAAACTTTATAGTAAAAATATTATTAAAAGAAGTCTTATTATGCATACATACTAACTATATTATATAATTTTTTTAATGTGCTGTGTCGGTGACCAGCACTGACCAAGGGTGGGTTAGGACCCACACCAGAGAATCTGGACAGTGAGAAGAGACCACTCGGAGGCAGTTCTTCTGGGAACAGTCTGATCAGGACTGAAGCCAAATTTTATTCAGACTCCTTCCAACTTATATACCATTTTCTATACCCTCCAGCAGTGTGATAATCACTCACTGGGGGCGTACAAGTTCCGTGCTTTACAAACTATGCATCACAAGACGACCATGAGATCTGCAATTTCCAAGCAAACAATTCAAACTCCATGATGTCTGTCGTGCTTACATTAAGGTCACAGGTGTACAATTTCAATACAAATCGTTCAAAGTGTTTTCCATAATGTTCAATGAATCATTCATATTATACTCTTTGTTCTAAACCCTGATTAATACAAAAAACTTTTCGAAGTTAACTCTAGGTTCAATCCAAGTTCACTGACTCCTAATATTTTTAACAATTAATATTATCAACTTAACACTATACTATAATCTATAAGTTTACTTAAATGACTTAGCTGCCAGTTATACTATTAACCTATTATGATTTAATGTAATGCCTTATAACTCAGTTAAAACTTATTCTTAAACTACCAAACTTTACTATAATTCATATGTTTCATATGTCTAAACTTTAATTTTTATATGATCTAGTGATTGGACTTTAATACTATGCTATATCCTATTAAACTAATACCTCATCATTAATTCTTTTATAAATCATATAGTAATTATTATATTTGAATAATGTAGCAAAAGGAAACAAAACAGCAAGCGTAAATTTACGCAACTATGAGTGTATGTGTATATATTTTATCCTAACAAGTCTACTCTAAAAATCAAATAGTAGCTGTCACACTCTTGAACAAGGAAATACATGGCTGCCAAGATGGCGGCCATGGGCTAAAGCAGACAAAGTTTCGGTAATTAACGAAACAAAAGAAAACGTTCTGCCTGGCTAGGGGCAGGGCAACAAAACTATCATGGTAATTTAGTTTCTAATCTTAGCCCTAGAGGAAACAGCTTTCCAAAGCTGACTAACCAATCTACCTGGAAATAGAAGTTAAAAAATATCTAGAAAGAAGTAAAACTTAGAAAGACAGAGAAATAATTCTGCTATGCACCTTCCATCAGGTGTATTGAGATTTACTTATAAGTTTTACTGCCATGTATGCACACTGGTCACTAATCACACACCAATATTATAGGTATAACTGATATCCTATGTCAGAGGCAATCTTCCAGATGGGCCTTTACAGGCCTCAGCCATGTAGCTATAGATGTTGGCTCCCAACAGTGCTGCCCAAGACAATTCCTCTTTACTTGATGAGACCCACGTAAGCCAAAAGGTTCCTCAATGAATACAGCCTAGAGAAGCAAAGGTTGGACACTCCTGAACTAGATAAAGAATAAACCTTAGGGTTGACAATAAACATTTTTAACCCAATGTAACTTCAAACAATATTCTATACTTGGCTTACATTACAGTATATTCCATGTTCACAGTATATATATATATATATTACAGGTTATATATATATGTAAATGCCTGCACACATCTTTTTCTGGCAGACTATTAATGTGGGAAGTCTATTCAGGGTTTGACTGGGTTTAGGTTTTGTTGTTGCTATTCCTCCTTTAGTGTACCATAACCTTCAAAGTTCTCTGACATCACAGGTGATCCCCAACTTATGATAGCTCGACTCAGAATTTTTTACTTTACAATAGTGTGAAAGAGATACACAATCACTAGATACTGTACTTCAGTAGAAACAGTACTTTGAGAACCCATATGACCATTCTGTCTCTCATCTTTGGTACAGTATTCAATAAATTGCATGAGCTATTCAACATTTTTAATACAATAGGCTATGTGGTAGATTATTTTGCTCAACTATAAGCTAATGTAGGTATTCTGAGCATGTCAGGCAACGCTGTTATACTGTTTGGTAGGTTAGGTGTATTCAATGCATTTTCTATTGGAGATCTTTGCAAATTACAATGAGTTTATTGCGACAAAGCCCCAATTGTAAGTCATTTGTAAGCCCCAATTGTTCCTTATAACTAGGATGGAATGGGAATCATGGAGGGTTTTCCATCCCATTTTATGATGCAGAAATTTAAAATTTTCAATCTCTATAAGAAAACAAGATTTTGTCTCTTATTAAGTATTAGATATTTTCTCTTTATTAAGAAAAACTATATTTATCTATTTTTCTTATTCTAAAGACTTTCTTGACATATCTGGTGAAGGCTGGCAATATATTTGTCTTTGGGAAAGAGGATGAGGATGCTAATAGGTTCTTGGCATATGTGGATAGTTTATGTTCCATTAGCTTTTCTTAGGGGTTACCAGGCAAGATCCAGCCATTATGTCTTGGGTTTCACGAATATAAAAAAGCAAGTAGCCTTGACTCTGAATGTTACTAACAAAATAGCTTCTCTCATTCTCCCCAGACAATTTTTCTAGGTTATTAAAGAAAAAAAATCATCCAGTATTTTGCCTGGGAAAGGGAGATAATCCATGACCATTACTATTTACATTAAAAGAGAAATTGTCTGAAACTTAAAAAAAAACAAAAAAAAGATTATTAAATATTTTTAATGTACTTCTGAGATTTATGCTTTATTGTCTGCACTAATTTACAACTCTATGAGACAGAGATTAATTTTTAGATTTTTGTTTAGTAAAGATGTAAATAATTTCTGTACAGTAGAACAGATAATCCTAAAGATTGTGGTTTATGTCTTGAATAAACATTAACCAGCTTTTTGTCTAACCCAGCACTCTCACCTTACCATATTTTTTGTTAAACTGCTTTTCTATAACTTTTTGGGTTTCCTTATTTATTGAGTCAAATATCTTTGACATGTGTTTATTATATGTTTATGTGAGAGTCATACTTACCTTTTGGAGTATTATGGTTTACCAGCTGTTAAAGCCTAATCAGCCACAGACCATCTGGGACAAGTCAGTAGTCTGATAAAATAAGATTTATTAATTTGCAGCAAGGGAGTACACTCCAAACGAATTCTTCTGGGACCCAGGAAGGTGGGAAGTATCTTTTGTAAGATATAGATTTTCAAGGATTCTGTGGAGGAAATAAGGGAAGTAGTAATCACCTCTGGATTGGTTGCTCTTTTTGAAGCAGGATCAGAAGAAGTGGAATTAATTAGGCACTGCGTGCTGTCACAAGGTGAAAAAGGCTTAGTATTTCAGTATCCCCAATAATAAATGAAAATTGCAGAGTGGATTTAGGGACTCACTGATAAGGAAGAAGAAGTCAGTCAAAAAAGAAGTCATTATAACATTCTACGGGTGCCATACAATCTTGGTCTAAACAATGTTCTGTGAACTTTGCAGCTGGCTTTGTCTGCTTTTGTCTTCACATTCTGAAACACTGCAAGGTGCTCTTTTCTTTTACAGTTCAAGCTGGTTTTCACTCTTTCATTCCTGGGTAGGTGTTTACTCTTAAGAATGAGAAGATAGAAGATGGGAGGTGAGGTGGACGTTCAACAGTATGTATGTCTTAACGTAATCCCTCTTCTAAATTCCATTTCTCCCCCTGATCATTTATGCAATATTTCATTTCTGAATCTAGAGCAGGGGTCAGCAAACCTTTTATTGTAAAGAGTCAGATAGTAAATATGTTAGGTTTTGACAGATGGGCTTAGTCACAACAACTTATCTCTGTCATTTTAACATGAAAGCAACAAGAAATTATATAAAGAGATAGGTGTAGTTGTGTTTTAATAAAGCCTTGCTTACAAAAACAGACAGTGAACTAGATTTGACCCAGGGGCTATAGTTTGCCTACCCTGATCTAGAGTCTCTCTGGGTTTCTACTTAAGTGATTAGCCCAAGTTCCAACAACACCTGGTGTAAGCTATAACTTCCTTTACTGATTCATCCTTCAACTCTCCCATTTGCTTTTGATTTTCCAAAAATTTATTGAACACCATCATTTACTAATGGCCACTCTTGATTTCACTTCACTGCTACACACTTTCACTCGCCTTTGTTATATATTAAGTGGGGCATTTTATGGAGTGGGAGGCAAATTCTCATGCTCACATTGTCATCTTGAACTGGGGAGACAAGATAAAAACATTTTAATAAAGGTGATGCAAAATCAAGTACTTGCATTGTCCATTGGCATAAGGGTAGTATGACAATTTTGTTGTCTATCAACATTTCTTAGGATTCAAAATTTGCATATTGCTGCACTATTGATTAACACAGGCAGAATTTCTCATCTAAAAAAGCACACATACACACACACACACAGACACACACACACACACACAGCACAAAGCTAGGAGCAAACTGCAGACAGTTTATTTAGTAGAAGAAAAAAATCAAGCTATAACATTGAGTTCTCATGTATATTTAACCAATACTGGCAAATGATAAAGTGAAACAGCACCCTGTAAAAGAGACCCGTTTCTGATAAACTAGTTTATTATGACCAAAGAACAAATTTAAAGTTAATTGTTTATGTATGATTCCCAATGATCACCCTTCCTCTTCTCAAAGTTCTTTTATGAAGACACAGATACAATATGTCAAGTGGAAATCAATGTACAGATTTTGTAAATAGTGGCCTGTTAAATTTCTAAAGTCCACAGAGCTTTCTGAAAAATTAAATTGAAATTAAAAATTAAAATTAAAGAGCATACCTGGGAGCTGAGGCTAAGGGAAGAACCTACTACTACTTATTGCACTACTCTTTTGTATCATCTATGAGAAGATCTGAGTTTCCAAGCAGACTCCAAGTATATTAATTCAGTCAGATGCATGGAGAGTTGCAGCCTTCCTCAGAAACCCAGTCACCACTGGAAGAAGGTGTATAAGATGACAGATTGGGTGTCCAGCCTGGTCTTCAAAAGATGCATGTACTACATAGGAGGAAGAAGATTTGACTCGGCATAACAATGCAAGAGACAGGCAATAACTGTGTCTTTAGAAACATAGTAATGTCACAGGTTACTGCTAAAAGTACCTAATAGATATTAAGTCGTCACCAGTTAGATTAGCTCTTCTTTTAACCTTGGAGTAAATAATCTATAGAAAGAAAAACAAGGCTACTCTTCAGTGTTCTCTGTATGGTGGGAAGAAGTAGAGATCTCTTTGTTTGTGATGAAAGAAGGGAGGGGGCTAAGAAAAGTCCTCCCCACCCCTATAAAAAGTCATTAAAGAAATTCAGGTTACACTGTTATGTAAACTAACTTTCTATTAAATGTGATAATTTAATTTACAACATAGTCTTGCCAAAATCTTTTTTTTTTTTCCTCTTAAACCAAGGGAGATTTCACCAAGGAAAGGAAACTGGAGGATTATAAGGAAATCACTAAATACCTAAGAAAGTTAGACCAGTCAACAATGTGTGTACATTTCTGGTATGAATTTAAGAAGCTCATTCAGTTTAGAATTAGCAAGCAGCAGCCTAAAGACATGTACACAGAACTTCTAAGATGCCCTCCTCAATAGCATGTCAACAGATAGTGATTAGATTTGGACTCCAGAGGCCTGCAGCTGCAGCTGCGTCATCTAGTGAAGGATGCTTACACATCACAGCATGACTCACTTGGGCTAAGAGGTGAAATGAATCATTATGGCTCTTTGTCCTTATTTTGAAGACAAAAAAAAAAAGGAACAATCTTCCGCTTGAGTTACAAGTGAAGCACCCAACGTTCTACCATAAAAGCAGCATTTTTAAGAGGTCTAGCTCTGTGAATGTAGCTGAAATCTAATCCAAAATTACACAGACTTGACAAGAGTCAATCAATCACTTAACTGTGTTTTTTTTTTAATCTCAGTGATTCAGTTCTGCATCATACAGTGACTTTATTATATGTACAATATATATACAATACATAAACCAACATTTTTTTTTAGGCTTAAAAGCAAACAAAAAAGTCAAAACGGGTAAAGTCTTTTTATTCAAACTGTCATTGCTCATATGCAGTAAGAACCAAGTGTGCCATTTCTTTGTGTAAGCCATTCAGGTTTTTCACCCTTTTTGAAGTGAGATTTATTCTCCTTGTCCACAGCAAATTGACACTAAGTCACTACCCAACATATACTATCCCTCTTCACCATTGTACTCAACTTGTACACTCTCAAAAGACAATGGTAATTCACTGAATTTTTAAAAAATTGTGTTACAAGATACTTTTAAAAGTTAACAGTAAAATAATGTCTCATATAGATATAAAATGAACACATGTTGAATATTTTTAATGAGGGATTCAGTAAGAGTGTTAAAAACTGGTTCAGAGGAGAAGCCAAAGAGAAAGCACATATATGGAGAATAAAGCAATGATTTGTTAATAGATGCAAACTTGGCTTATTTCACTGGAGGATGAGGAAATCAATGTAATTTCTTTGGAAACAAATTAATTTATGTCTCTATGGACAGGAATAATTGACATTTGTATCAGTTTTGTACGACTTAAAAGAGTTGTAAAATAACTCAAAAGAAATGCGTAGATCACTTTCAATTCAGATAACCTGAAAAGGTGAGCTTTCTGTATTCCTTAAGACATGCACTCTTTTGGTTTGTTTTCTGAGAGGTATAGCTAGGTCCAGACTAAATCAGGTTTCAGTTCAGCGAAACTACTAAACAAAATATTATGTAAATATACACATTTCAACTTATTCTATTTTGTGTACACAGGAGATATACCTAAAGTTAGCCAGAATAATTTGCTTATAAATGCTGATAAATCAGATTGAAGCAGAAGTCTTCTACTTTTCATTTACTTTTTTATTATCTCAGACATTCAGGCATCAAGATCTGCTCCTGATGACTCTTCCTTTGTAAGTTCTCTTACATCTGGTCATTATTTTTTATTTCCCTTCCTAGAGCCTTTGTTCAACTCTTTAAGCAACAAGTCACCGAGCTTTTGGGTTAGGGCACCAATGAGTCTCTCTTCCATGACTCTCTTTTCCCTCTGAAGTGCACAAGACTGCTATATTAGAAACACCAATTTCATGTAACTATCCCGTCCAAGATCTTACTGTTTCCCAGACTTTTCAGCTTCATATTTAAAAGCAATTTGTTATTAGAAAACCAATACTAGATAGATGAGCCACCGTGAATCACTTCTTCAACAAGCTGGTGGATAACAAAATAGACAGAGCAATCAAACCTGATTTACAGTGAGAAAAATGCAGATAGGTCAACAGATTTGCAAAATAAGAATTCTTTCCTAAACATGCTTTCGAAGTTATTCGGTTTTTAAAATTTTTTTTCCTATTTAAGGGAAAAGAGTGACTTCTAAGTTAACTGACGTTCCATAGTTCTTTTCTTTGTCTTTACCGTGACAGCATAATACAGCTTAGAGTGACTCAGAAGACTTTCTTGGAATCTTGGTCCATTACTTATTGGTTGTATGAGTCTGGTCAAGTTACTGAGCCACCCTGAGCTAGTTTCCTTTTTTGTAAGATGAGGATGCAATTGATGACAACCCTATTCCTTATCTTCCAATAGTCTGCTGATGTTTTGCACATTAAAATGACTACTAATTCACAAAGTATTGTTCAGATACAAATAGTAGTATATGCAATCATGCTCACCTTTTGTACCTCTTTCACGGACTTTATTCTTATCTGTACCAACTTGATAATTACCAGTAATAAAAACTGATTTAAAAAAATAAGCCAGAAAGCTCACTAAGTTGAAGGCCTTTCTGCCATTTTCTTTTGTAGGGAAAAGGGAAAGCTTTCCCTTTGCCTTGGAAGTTCTGCTGAAAGATCAACTCACAAAAATTAATAAGAGAAGAGAATTTACAAATTTATCACTAATGTGCATATAGGGAGAATCACAGAGTTATTACCCAGTATCCCAATGAAGTACAGATACCTATATACCTTATTTCATTTTTTTAAATTTTAGGTTCAAGGGGCACATGTACAGGTTTGTTGCATGGGTATATTGCTTGATGATGAGATTCAGTCTTCTCTTGAGCCTATGACCATAGTACCAAATAGGTAATTTTTCAACACTTTCCTGCTCCTTCCCTCCCTCTTTGAAAGTCTATTGTCCCCCCTTTATGCCAGTGTGTTCCCAGTGTTTAGCTCCCATCTGTAAGAGAGAACATGTAGTTTTCTGTTTTTGTATTAATTCACTTAGAATAATGGCCTCAAACTGATCCATGTTGCTGCAAAGAACGTGATTTCATTTTTATGGCTGATAGTATTCCACAGTGTATATGCACCACATTTTCCTTATTCAATCCACCACTAGATGTTGTGAATAGTGCTACAGCAAACATAGAAGTGCAGATGTCTTGGTAGAAGAATTACTGTCTCCTTGGGTATATACCTAGTATTGGTATTGCAGGGTCAAACAGTAAATCTATTTTTAGCTCTTTGAGAAATCTCAAAACTGCTTTCCATGGGGGCTGAACTAGCTTACATTCCCACCAACAAAGTGAGTGTTGCCTTTTCTCCACAGCCTCACTCATTTATTTGTTTTAAATTTAAGAATAATAGCCATTCTGACTGGTGTGAGATGACATCTCCGTGTGATTTTTAATGGCATTTATCTGATTATTAGTGATGTTGAGCATATTTTAAATACATTTGTTGGTCATGTGTATGTCTTCGTTTAAGAAGAGTCTGTTCATATTCTTGCCCACTTTTTAAAGGGTTTATTTGTACTTTTTCTATCAATTTACGTTCCCTATAGATTCTATATGGTATACATGGGGAAGTATAGATGATATTAGGGGGATAATAGATGATATTTTTAAGGGGAAATTAACAGGCTTGAAGAGCATACACTGATCTGTAGAAAAGTCTGTTGTGCTCACAGAGTGATCTTTAATCTTACTTCCTGCTATATGGGTTCGCTTAATGAAAACTCAGGGGAGGGGCAACAACCTTGGGTCCCCTTCCACTATGGGAGCTTTTCTGTCCTCTTAATAAATTCTACTTTAAAAAAAAGAAAGAGAGAGAGAGAGAGAGAGAGAGAGAGAGAGAGAGAGAGAGAGAAAGAGAAAGAAAGAAAGAAAGAAAGAAAGAAAGAAAGAAAGAAAGAAAGAAAGAAAGAAAGAAAGAAAGAAAAAGAAAACTCAGAGAAGGGACCAGAGTTCATTGTTTTCTTCTTTGATAGGTCAGACATCAGGCAAATAAGGAAACTTTAGTGTTTTGGGAGAGGTAGAAGATTGAGAGGGAAGAGAACAATTGTTCTCTTTGATCTGACAGGTTGTTTTTTATGTAGATGGGGGAAAGTTTCTCCAAACAACTGTTGCTCTCTAAGGGTCTTTAATTCAAAATACTAATTATACTAAGGGGCCATATTTTGGGATGAAATCCCTGTGCCCCATTACTTCCAAGGACAAATATGCAGTTATCTTTTTTGTTTCCCAAGAGTAAAAATTATATCAGTGGTAAGCCTAAGGTTTATAAGCATATCATATATTGTGTATCAGTAAGTATAAAGTTTGATATGAATGCTATCTCAGTTTCTTGCTCATAATTCTACTGTATTTGAACTTCATTCACAAGAATATTCCTACAGAGAAAACTTGGAAATAGTTGGAAGAGAGATATATTCAATATAAAAAAGAAAATTTCAAAAACTGTATTTATTTAGGTTCTAATTTGGAAATACAAATATATATTAGTTTCAAAACAATTCACAACAAATGACTATTGAAAAGACAATAACTCTCATCAACTTTAACTATAGGTTTATCTAAATAAATAAAATGTTTCCAAAAAGTGAAAGAATGCACTTAACATTTTATTAAATGTCAACTATGTATCAATCACAGCCTTTCATTTTCCTGTGATGGGTTTATAGAGATTCTTTACTGAGTTAAGAAGAAATAATAAGAATAAGCACATTATTGTCATTGTTTGGGGGGTCTCAAAAAGCAGATATTGATGCAATAATTTGAGTGCAAGTAGTTTATTTTGTAAATTAATCCAGGAAGCACTCTTAAGGAATATGGAAGGGAGGTCAGATAATAAATAATACAATCCCCTGAGAGGCATGCCTTAGTTTTTTTTCACTGAAAACAGGGAAGCTGGGGTATTCATCTGCCAACTGCTGTCCCTCGTTGGTTAAGGGTTTCTACAGGCATTAACCCTTCAGAGCTTCCTGACTTCCCTACAGATGTACTAAGTACACCTGCTGCCAGATAGTGTCCTTAGGCAGAAAGACACCGGAGGCATTGACCTGTAAGGGGATTATCTGCAAGAGAAGTAGACCATGGGGACATGAGTAGAGAATTGACCACATCTGCTACATTAAATCAATGAAACTTGTCATTATGCTAATCATCGAGGGCACACCAAAGAAACAGAAAGCTTACTGCATTCTGTATATCAGTTGACTTACTTTTAAGAGTTGCATTTGTCACATATAAACCATTTGCCAGGTATCAAGCTATGGACTAGAAGTACAATAAATAATAAAACACAATATGTGCTCTTAGTGGAATGATATCACTATCAGAATGCATGCAGTAACACTCCAATATAAAAAGATGCAGAATAAAAGAGTTAAAGAAATTTAGAAAAGATAGGCAGCCTATGAAAAAACAAGTATAATGTGAAGTTAAAATAGAAATATTTCCAAATATTAAGACAGGTTATGAGAAAATGAGAGTTGAGTACATTGGAGCATAAACTGAGTGAAACATTCATTCATAAAATCTAGTGTTCAAAACATAGGCAAATTGTAACTAACATGAGCAGCAAGACTCGTGTTTGTCTGAGGCAGCCTGGATGGCTGCTGAAGAATGGAGGGGTAGGGCCGTTAGTTGTTAACCAAAAAAAGGAAAGCCTGCTGGATCTTTGAGTTTAGGTGAGATGAAATGAAGGCATCAGTGAAAATGGATTCTCTCAGAGGAGTAAGGACTTAACTTTCCCTGAAATTAGGATGTAGAGAGCGCAGGGCCAGAAATGCGTATTAGTGAAGGGTGAAGAACTCTACTGCCATTTGCCCTGGGCTATCTTTCTAAAGATGTTTGCGTAGTAAAACTGTTAATTTTTTTTTCTATTGTAGGAAGATTGAAACTGTTTCACAAATTCATTAATTAATTCAGCCCACAAGTGTGTGTTGAACATCTACCATATGCTAGCTACTAAAACAGGTTCTGAATCCATGGCTTCAGGGAGCTAACTTTCTGAAGGTAGATTATGGAAATAAAAGTCTTGGAGGCAGTATGTCAAAAATACACACAATGTTTTAATTATTTATGTAGATAGTATAAAGCTGACAATAGAGTTTAGACAAGTGTTTTTCAAATTGCAGGTCATAACCCACTAGTTGAGTGTGAAATCAATTTAGTTAGATAGGGCCATTTTTATGTTTCCAAATTAAATGAAATACAACAGAAAATTAGAAAATGCATTACACAAGGTGAAGGTAAATATTTTTGAATGCAAAGAGTCTTTCAATTATATACATGAAGGTATACTGTATCATAATATTAAACACATTTCTTACCGTGGATCATAATTTAAAAAACTACCAGTAAACCATGGTTCCAGAACATTGACCAAATCTGGCTTGCTACTTTTTTTGGTAAATAAAGTTTTATTGGACTATAGCCATGCCCATTCATCTACATACTCTTCATGGTTGTATTACAATGGCAGAGTTGAGCAGTGATGGAGACCATGTAACCCCAAATTCCAAATATTTGCTATCTGAACCTTTAGAGAAAGAGCTTGTTTGCCCCTGGTTTAGACTATTTATCTTTCTAAGGAAAATAGTATATTGAGTAGCACTATAAAACAAAGGATAGAATATTATGAGATCCAAATTACTTAGGTATTAGACATATTTCTTCCAAATTGATGTATAGATTAAATTTAATACCAATCAAGATCCCAGTTTATTTGCAGAAACTGACAAACTGATTGTTAAATTCTAAATGGAAATGCAAAGGAACCAGAATAATCAAAACTCGTTTAAAAAAGAAAAACAAAACTACCTTATTTCAAGATTTCGTGTAAAGTTTCAATAATCATGGTAGTGTGATATGGGCATAAACATGGACAAGTAAAAGAACAGAGTAGAGATTGTGGAAGTCAATCTACACCTACCATATATGGGCATCTGAGTTTCCTCTAAGGTGCATACGTATCAAGTTTTGAAGAGTATATGAAAGAACTGCAACTATCATAAACTGCTGGTGGGAATACAAAATAGTGCAGTCTCTTTGGAAAACAATTTGGCATTTTCTTCAAAAGTTAAAAGTATACCCACTATATGGTCCGACTATTTCACTCCTAGTATTTACCTGTGAGAAAGAAAAGCATATGTCATCCATGTACTTAAATATTTATAGCAGTTTAATTTATAGTAGTCCAGACCGGAAACAACTTAAAGGTCATCCATCAGTGAATGGATTAAATGAATAGGGGTATATCCATACAGTGAACTACTACACAGAAATGAAAAGGAGTGAACTGTTGATATAGGCAAAACAATTGATGACCTTCAAAATAATTTTGCTGAAAAAAAGAGTGCCATATTATCTTACTCAATTTATACAGAATTCTAGAAAACATAAATACATATATAGTGACAGAATGCAGATAAGTGGCTGTCTGAGGATAGGGAAGGATGGGAAGGAGGTATTATGAAGAAGCATGAAAAAACCTTTGGGAGCGATGGTCATGTCCATTACTTTGATTGTAGTAGGATTTCACAAGTCAAAATTTGGTAAACTTGTATTTTAAAATGTGTGGTTTAGTCAACTATATCATAATAAAGGTGTTAAAAATACAAATATCCCTAAACGTCTTTTCTGGAATTGTTCTCCTCCTCCCTTCCCTGCCTCATATTAATGCCATACTGATGAAGTTAACATAATGATAATCCTGTAATCAAAGAGATTAATACGATTTCTGATTTCTTATGAAATTACTGTTATTATTGCACAGTCATCCTTTAAGTGTGGTCCCTCAGACAAGCCACATCACTTAAAAATGCAAATTTTGGGCCCCAACCCACACTACCGAGTCAGAAACTCTGGAGATGGGGCCTAGCCATCTGGATTTTAATAAACACTTCAGATCATTAATGCAAACTACAGTTTGAGAAACACTGCTGTGCTAGATGATGCGGTTTTATAAATAATAGTTTTGATTTTTTCTGCTTTATTAGATATTTTTATTTTGACGAAAGACCCTAATTCATTCATTTGAGTAAATTCAAGCTAATTGATTTCTACCTGTAACAGGATACATATTTCAAAATCATCATTGAATACCTAACACAAAACACAAAAACTAAAAATGTTTGTTGGCCTTGACTTCAAGGATATTTCAATTTATTAAGCAGTTTTTAATAGAAGTATATAATGATTCTTATACTCCTCTTCTAAAGTGTACATCAAGCCTGATTGTACAGAAGTCATTACTTTATATAAAATTATCAGTGTTTTTTTTTCTTTCTTTGACTGTGTTGTAATTTTTGCAGTTAAAAAAAAATGCCTGCTTTCGCATTGGATTCTCTCTTAATTTTTACTTAACAAAGTCTTCAACTCATTGTCTAAACTAAAAAGGCCAGAAAGGTATATGTGCAGGAAGGAAACATGGCATTGCAGATATTCAGCAGGAGCCTCTAGTACACAACCATAGGACCTTGTGCACTGAAGTTCCCAGTTGTTCCTGAGTGTGTATCTGAGAATTCTGTGACTGCCATACTCTGTCTTCCCCTCAAAGACATTCCCAACTCGTCTTCATGGTCCATCTGAGATTAGTGAGTGAAGTCATATTAGAAAAATAAAATGAAGTTTAGTTTTAAAAAATTATAATACCTGGCATAAAGTAAGTTTTCTAAAGTCAGTTAATTTTTTTTTATAAAAAAAGAAAAATTGCAGCATCCTTAGGTCACCTGGTATATAACCCGTAGAGAGGCTGCCAAATTTAAGAAAATAAGATCTTTATAAAGTGCCATAAGAGCACATTATAAAGAGATGAGGCTGAGAGGTAAACAAAAACCACTAGCAAATTCATTTAGTTTTGACAGGGGGAGGTGGGAGGAGGGAGAATAGGGGAGGAAAAGCAAGAGCTGAGAAAGATCTGCAGCAGAATATGGTGTGCCAATTTTTTTTTCCCCCTCCCTGACTTGATTAAGTCCTAATACCAGGGTTTTATGCCAACAAATATGCAGCTGGACAAAGATAGAACCTGAAGTTAGGACCAA
Organism: Carlito syrichta; assembly: GCF_000164805.1. NCBI lineage: Eukaryota > Metazoa > Chordata > Mammalia > Primates > Tarsiidae > Carlito > Carlito syrichta. The sequence continues at coordinate 90,936 of NW_007068668.1, read as the reverse complement.
TTTGGTCAAGAAAAATGAAGCCGTAGACTATTAATTTTGGGCTTCAGCAATTGCAAAGAATATATATAATATATATATAATTTTATTTGTAAAAAAAGCTAGAAATATTCTCTGGATTTACTTTAATAAATTTATAGCCTCAAGAAACAATTGTCCCATTTTCTGTAGACATGAAATGATCCAACTCAAAAATAAAAAAAAAAAAACAATAATGAAACTTGAATAAGATCCCACTGGGAGGTCAGGTGATCATAAATGAAGAAACTATAGGAGTCTAGAGTCTGTAGATCAGAAAATGTTCCTTTAAATGTCCCAAGGGGCAAAAATAAAACAAAATAAAACAAAAACAACTAGCGAGATGTATCAGCCAGGGAAGCACCAAGTAAAGAGTGACATGAGTTTCAGCAACTATTACAAAGACAACCAAGTCCCATGACAATATCTGCCAGTATTAAGTGATGATAAAGTTCTATATACAATCACATAGCACAGAGATTTGCTGCCTCAGGCTGCATCTCAGACATTCTAATTCCAACAGTTTGGGATGAAACCAGGGTATCAGTATTTTCAGAAATCTCTGCACATGACTCTAATGCGTTGCCATATTTTGGAAATGTGGACATAATAAAATCCTAGGTACAGGTGGGAATGAAGACATTCAAAAGATTTGGAAAGAATTTGCCATTTGCTGCAATTGCCATCATTCTATATCTTGTCATCAAATGGACATTTTCTAATTGTGAATGAGCTGTAAATTCAAGAACAAAAAGATGAGGGAATTCTTTTTAGGCTTGTTAATAAGTACAAAGGCACAAATTGGGCCTTACTGTACTGTTCTACACCGCCCACTTCAAGCAAGTAAGTCTTGTGCACATGTGTGTACATATATGTAAATATGTATGCCTTGAACAAGTTTTAGATCTATTTTTGAGAGACTAATTTTAGCTTAGGAAAAATACCTAAGACAATACTGATTGGAAAATATGTTGCTGGCCGGGCTCAGTGGCTCAGCCTATAATCCCAGCGCTTTGGGAGACCGAGGCGAGCGGATTACCTGAGCCCATGGGTTCGAGACCAGCCTGGGCAGCTTGGTGCCAACTTGTCTCTATGACAAATCACAAAAACTAGTCAGGTGTGGCAGCGTGCATCTGTTGTACCAGCTACTTGGAAGGCTGAGGCGGAAAGATCACCTAAGCCCAATAGATCAAGGCTGTGGTGGCAGTGAGCGTGCCATTGCACTCCAGCCTGGGTGATGGAGTGAGATTCCAACTCAAAAAAAAAAAAAGAAAAGAAAAAGGAGAATATATGTTGTTTTTAAAAAAATTCTACTTCATTACAAGTAATTCAAACAGTGAAAATGGAGACAATGTTCTTGAATTGCAGACTCTACTTTCTTATCTGCTGATTCCCACCTTTGCCAAAACAACCTACTCGGATATACACAAGTAGTTTAAAAGTTCACACATTTGAAGAGATGGGCAGTGGAAAATTTACTTGTTCTTCTCCTTTTTCCTTATCCCTAGTTCCTCTGCAAGCAACACATCTTTATGCACTGATGTCACTTTAGTTAAACATGTGTATTTCCCTGAGGGTGTCTTCATGTGCTCCAGTGGAATTACAGAGGACATTTTCTCAAGAAGTAGGTCAGGTTCTGCATGTACTGGGGAGAGAAAGAATTAGGAGGCTGATAAAAGTTACAGCAATGATTATAGATTTTTGTTTGGTTTGCTGTACTATTGATATTTCTTTGAAGAAATGGATTCAATGTTCCTTCATCTGTTTTTAGACTAGACTATATATTATTGCTAATGACTATATCCTATCTGGTGGTCATATTTTTAATTACTCTGAACTGTATTTGAGTACAACTTGCTTGGGTCTTATTAAATCATCTTATCATTTTAGATTTCTTCATTGTCATTTTCTATTTGTGTATCAAAATCAGAACCATTCTGCCCTTGAAGCACTTAAATCAAACTTGTTTAGTCTAGGCAAGCAGTTTAATATTAAAGTTCCTTTTGTTAATTAGTTTATCCCAATATATACATTTCTAGATCACTGCTATAGGAAGTCTCAAATGTCCACTATTTTTTATCTCATAAGGAATTTTATCATAAGATGCTACAGTAACAATGTGACCATAACTTTCTTACCATAAAATGTTAACTTTCTTCTCTAGCTTCTCTTTATTTCTATTACCCATCACATAGAAAGGATTCTTCAGACAATTAACATTTTGTTCAATTCATTCACTTCAAATTTTACTGGTGGAGCTAAGGCACAGCACTGTGATGAAATGTGAAAAATCAGTGATTATGAAACTTGCTATTAGATTTAACTTTGCTCTCTTATGTGATTTTTTTAACTCACTCTTCAGTATTTTTTTTTAGTTCTCAGAATTTTGATGGCAAGAACTATTCTTTCTTGACTTAGATAATTTTAATCTTATGAAGACATTTTACTATCTGGATTTCATGTAAGACCTTGCAACAATGGTCCAAATATATTTATTATTTAGAGTATTTCTAATATAAAAAAACTTATTGGGGTCTATTTTGATCAAGGGTAGTTTCACTCATCTGTTTCTACTTCAAAGTCTATGTCCTCTCATAAGAACACAGAATGTGACTTCAGGGAATACCATGGTCTTACATACAATGAGCTTTGCTTCTAGGAACCCCTACAGATAGCAACTTAGCACTTTGGAAACGTGTGTGGTAAGATGTAAAATACAACTTAGTTCCAGGTGCTGCTGTTTTCTCTTCCATAATCTTGATTTACAGATCAACTAGGTCACCATGCTCTTACCTGTTAAACAGGGAAACAATGTCTGCCTTGCAGGTTTGTTCTGTGTACTGAAAGAGTGTCTGGCTTGTGAAATGGACTCAAGTGACAATAGCTGATGCAGTATAAGCTCTTTAATTCTAGACAATTTCCTTGCTATTTTCTAGTATTGGGTTGTTTGGGTTATCAAAGTTTTCCAACATTTATTGTTGGATATAGGTCTTCTAACATATCTTTTCATTTTCTCTTTACACCAATGATGAGCTATTCAAAACATTTTACGATGCTTTTTATAAATAATTTTTCTAACCATTATTTTATCTGTTACTTTAAGACTTAAAGCTATTTTCCTTGAGTGCTGATATATTTTAAGAGAAGTAGTTCTTTGTTATGAATTTTCCATTTTAAACATATTTTCTTTGCATTCATGAGCCTCTGAAATGCAATGCTAATACTGTACTATGATAGAATAAGTCATTTTAAAAGCCCAGCAAAGCTTTGAAGGTAAAAAGTATCTAATTTCTTCAATGTCTGGATTGTAAATGATGCCCTGACTTTATAAGGATAATGGCTTCTGAATATAGAGTTCAAGTGATTCTACAACACCTGATTATGATAGTTAAGTTAGATATAGTTTTCACTCACAGTAATATCCATCTATTTGTTATGACAACTAGTCTACCACATTGCTGGTAGTAAGTGCATTGCAAATAATTGTGGATTAACTTTTCTATTAGCATATAAATTATTGAGTGAACAGTTTAGCTGAAGTTTCATGCTAGTGGTGCAACCTAAATTATCTTCATAGTGTCCTGATAATAGGTTTTTGGGAGCAACTTATAGCTTTGGAAAAACATAAAATATAACAAAACAACCCAGAAGAGACTTAAATAAATACTCATGGGAATGTGGTGAGATTTTTCTGACTGCTCATTCTGGCTGCTGAGTTGTAATGTTCATTATGGGTTCATCTAAGAACAGTCTCAGAACACCAGGACAATGAAATAACCACCAGCAGGGAAGTGAGTGAAAGTCAGTCTATGTGTTCAGTTGGTATGAACTACGAGAAGGCAATGTGCCCCTGTTTGAGAGGTAATTAAAACTTGCTTTCCATGCATAGAGAAGTCTCTTCACCACATATATAATGCTTAAAGCCTAAGTATTTCCAATAGACATATGTCTAGATTAACAACTGGTAATATTTCTGTTGAAAATATACTTGTACATTAAGAAAGTTCAGAGAGGCATCTTCACTCTTAGATAAATTATATACCTCAAGAGTTGAGCCAAAAGCTGATTTTTTTTCCCCTTCAAATAACATTGTTTACATGGATTTTTTTTTTAGTACAACGTTGTCCAGCCATAAAAACAGAATTGTATTTAAACAAATTGCTTTCTTAATATTGACTACATGTATAAAGACTGGATAATTACATAACTTTCAAGTTGAATCAGGGAAATAGTTCTCCAATTAACTCATGCAGATCATGATTACAAAGTGAATATTTAAAACCAACTGAGATGGCCATTTATAAATTCTAATTGCACTTCTCTTGAGAGTGGAAGAAGCAAGATTTGTATTATTTATTGTTATAGTAGCTTCCTATGGCTTTGAAAGTTTGATCATAATGCTAAGAGTAAGCTTTGATTAAGCAGTAGTTTATATCACTATAACTAATTTTTTCTTTGCTAAATTTCCTTTGTCAAGAATTTTTGGTGAGAGTCCTGCCTTTCTCTCATAAAAACTATGCTATCATCTATTCTGTGAATAAACTTGGACTGATCAGAACCTGAATTTGTTGAACATAAAGAAACTAACAATAGTCATTATTATATGCAATGGTTTAACATTTACAGTATTATTTTCTTATTTCCTTGCAGATCCACATGGTCATTGCAGAACTATAATGCCTGACACATTTAAATCATAAATGGAGAAATAAATTTTTTTTCTGAAAAATATACTCAATGTCCCTAAGAAAAACAAATAAAATGGAAGGTATTTTTAAATCTTTACAAATTAGGAAAGGTTTTACAGAGTTACAGGCACCGAGATTAGTCAGGAGAAAAAATGTAAGTTTACAAGAATGTAACATGAGACAAAACGAATGTTGTTTTCACTTCTACGAGGTAGATGGCCTAAGGAGATGCAAGTCAATAAAAGTACATTTTGTGGGTTTGAGTTTAGCAGGGACAATGGACAGTTTAGCAATAAGAGTATACTCTAGTTTTCAGTTTAGCCATCAAAACTAAGGCTTTGATCTTGCAAGTCTTGGTGTAGGGTGTTGCAAAAATATATGTTAATGAGCCATAGCTAAAGAGACTTTTAAAGATGAGAACAATTAGAGCATATTCCTGTTGTTGAAAGGTCTCCAAGACAGAAGGTCAGATTGATGATATGGTGGTGGTGGGACTAAGTGATGAAACAAAGATTTGGAAGACACAAGAGGAGATGAGATCCAGAATACAGTGTCAGTATTTGCTTTTCCATGGGAGAAGCCTCAAGTTTTATGCATATATGCTATAAGATGTAGACAAGATAAAGGACCTATCAGCATCTGAAGTGTTTTTTTTTTAATTTACCTGATACAGGAGTTGGATTATATTTTCTTTAAGTCTCCTTTCCTATGTTCTTAGCCATACAAAGTTTCATTTATACTTAAAAGTTCATTTAGTCCTTCTGACTTCCTAGTTGGCATTAAAATTTCACCACTAGCTTTGTAATTTTGGGCAAAGAATTCTGCCCCAGTTTTCCTATTGGTAAAATAGACACTTATTTTACAGAATTGCTGAGATTTAAATGAGATCATCTTCATACTTGAATAGTGTCCAGCAAATAGTTAAGTGCAATGAATGTTAGAGATGTACTATTTTTATTCCCAGATAAAGCCATAAAATCTATGTAGGTCTTATATTGCTGACTTGGTACAGAGAAAAATCCCTTTGCCATTTAACAAATTATTACTTTCCTGAAGTCATTTATTTAGTGAGTCAGTGAAATATTCCCTCATCACATTTTCTGATGTGTTAAAAAATGTTTATTTCAAGGCAGGTTGTCATAAATAGTAAAGAAAAGTGGATTGGTAAGACTAGGTCCCTACATCACAAATAGATATAAAGACTTCACTGCAGGATGAAAGGTCATAAGTGAGGACAAAACTATTGATGGATACTAAGAGAAGAGTCTATGGAATTGGAATAAAGAAGGTTATTGATAGAAATCCTAAAATGGAGTGAGAGTGGAGAAAGACCAGGACAGGCAGGATATTGATATTTCTTGAAGGCGAAGTATATATGTTAGTGTTTTAGATTTGTCATCTAATTTTGCATCTGCTCCAGGACTATAATGCAAAGAGGAATCCTCTCTGGGTTTGCTTGGCATTGGATCCTCAGTTCATGATGTCTAGTATATGGCAGACACCCAATAATTGTTTGAATGAATAAATTCAAATAATAAATACACACATACATGAATGTCTTTTCTTACCTGTGAACTAAAAAATATATTTTAAAGCTCTTTTGATGTATTAGATATGATTAAAAATACATAGCTAATGGAAATTCCATTCAAATATAGAACTAATAATATGAGATTTATAATAAAAAATAACTGTAAATCTCATATACTTTATAAAAATCCATCTTATAATAGTGTAGTTAAAAGGAAGTTTTAAGTGTCAATTTTCTCATCCTTTAGAGTGGTAATAAATAGATACTACCTAAATTTGAAACATAATTATAATGACTCCAATGTCTTAATGTAATTTTTTAAAATTGTCAGCTTTGGAGTTATCTTTAGAAACTTAGTCTTTTGAGATAAAGAAATATGTACTGGAAGTTAATCAGGCCCTTCAATTTGTTTTGTTCTTTTTCTATTAAAGTCATTAAAAGTTACTTTTAAAATATTTATCTTAAAATTGCATTTAAAGTTGATTTCATATTCAAAAAGAGTTAGCTTTACTTTTTATCACTTTAGCAGTATGTATATATGAACAAATATCAAATGTATACACATGTATTCAAACACAGATATAGATTCATATATACACATATACACATATGTAATCTTACATATAGTTGTTTATATATTGAAAATCTTAAACAGTGCTTATAAAATATTTCATATAGTTACTTTTGAATCATAGTATTTGAGTCAATTTTTAATTTTTCTTTGAACTTGTTTTGGGGGAAAATTTTTCAGTCATAAAACTTTTATGAACTTCTAACCTAAAGGCCTGGCTTGTAAAAACTGTCATATACAGTAAATTAGGAAAAAGACAATTGTTCTTCTTGTAATTTACTTCCAAGATTAAACTGATTAATCTCAACAATTGATCTGGTAGTACCCTGCCTGCTTAATGTTAATAATTTCAATATGGCCTCAACTTAATATGTATTCAAACTACTTTCATTTGAGCATTACAATGAAGAATAGGAATGAATCCCACTGAATTCTAAAAACCACATTGAAAAAATGTTCTATGCACTTACCTTCTAAGAGAAAACTAAAATTTACAGACATTTCTTTAACAGTGTATAAGAAGAACACATAAAAATGTTCATACAATAGGACTTTAAGTGAACCTTTATAAGAGTCACTAAATCCCATAAAATCTCTGTCTGTCTATTTTTGTCATATTAAAAATCCAAGTAGGGCCTCTAAAATGTTAGGTCAGGCCTGATGGGGGTATGTGTGTATGATCTGGTGCAGGATGAAAGATGCAAAGAACTCCACAGAAGTTAGATTGGAAAATATAGGTTATTTAGAAAGTAAGTTAGAGAGAGAAAGAAAGAGAGAGAAGATTCACCTTCCCAAAATAGGAGAGAGGGCCAAAGTCAGGAAACTTGGCTGCCATAGCTCAAAAAGCCACATGGACATGCGGACAGAGTTTAACAAAGCAATAACAAATGGCTGCTTCAGGTGGAATCCTTTTAAACATTCCCTTTGATGGGAGCAGGACATTAAGGTGATTGGGTGGTGTTCTTCTCCAATCATCATGAAAGGCAGATAAGCACAGGTACTGATGTCAAGTGATGAAAGGCAGGTAGATGGATGGGTTAGTCACATGACTGCTGCCATGGTGATGGGATCTGTGTTATGAAGGTCAGGCTGTTTCTTACAGGGGGAGGCAAATACTTGAAATAGAAAAGCGAATTAGTACAAAACAAGCTGAGGAGGGGGTTGTAAAATAATTTTTCATAGCTACCTCTGAGAAACTGTTCTGTCGTTGGCTAGTGATTGAAGGGTAAATTAAATTGAACTGCTAGAGAAACATGACAATGCTAAGGAATATTAAAATGGCTGCTCACTGAGTGTATTGACTCCATGTTATATCCTTTCAATTTGTGTTGTACAAATGTGTTTTTAAAAATTACATGGAGCTCAGGTCCTCTCTTGGAAAGTTTTTTGAATTATATATTTGATATAATTCTCTAAAAACATTCAATAGATTACATTAATCCTGAAACCAAGATAATTGCCATTTACCACTGCATCCTCACAATCACTGAGATACCGCAAGTACATTATGACTCGTGTGTGTGTGTGTGTGTGTGTGTGTGTGTGTGTGTGTGTATTTGTGTGTGTATGTATGTGATTAGTTAGTAAGTTATTGTTCATTGTTTTGTTTAATAAATAGATGACTTAGCAGAATGAGTTAACAAAGTTGGCCGGGCTCGGTGGCTCAGCCTGTAATCCCGCGCTTTGGGAGGCTGAGATGAGTGGATTGCCTGAGCCCGCAGGTTCAAGACTCGCCTGAGCAACGTGGTGAGACCTCATCTCTACATTAAATAAAAAAATTAGCCGGGCTTGGTAGCGCGCGCCTTAGCAGAGCCCAGCAGGTCGAGGCTGCGGTGACTAGGAGCGGCCATTGCACTTCAATCTGAACGACAGAGTGAAACTCAAACTCAATAAATAAATAAATAAATAATTAAAAAACAACAACAAAAAGCAAAGTTATTTTATGCTGTTTCATATTTTAGTCAAAACAATGAATTATGTGTGCTCATAATCTGGCTTTAATTGTATAGGAAAATATTCTGCCTACAATTTTAAACGCATTTTATGTCTCTTTGGGTATAAGTGTTTTTTTTATGATCACTTTGTAACTCATGGATGGACCGTCAGAACAGTTGAAAGAAGAGTCGCACCAGACAGGATTGTGGATTCAAAGTGTCTGTACTTACCAAAATCAAGCGAATTAACCCATTCGTCGTCTCACATATTTACCGTGTGTGTGTGTGTGTGTGTGTGTGTGTGTGTGTGGTGAGAATACTCCCAACAAATTTCAAATATGCAATATATCATTACTAATTATAGTCACCATGCTGTACATAGGTCTCCAGTATGTATTCATCTTACAAATGCATGTTTCTAGCCTTTGACCCACATTCCTCCATTTCCTCCTATCCCCACTTCTGTCAACTATCCTACTACTCTCCATTTCTGTGAATTTGACGTTTTAAGATTCCACATAACAGTGAGATTATTCTGTACTTTTCTTTCTGTGTCTGACTTATTTCACTCAGCCTAATGTCCTCCGGGTTCATCCATGTTGTGGCAATGGAAGATTTCCATTTTATTAAGACTGAACAATATTCTGTTGCATATATATGAAACATTTTCTTTACCCACTTATCCATCAATGGACACAGATTTTTTCATATCTTAGCTTTTGTGAATAATGCTGCAATGAGCATGGCAGTGCAGATATCATTTCCTTTGGATATATACAGATTGGGATTGCTGGCTTATTTGGTAGTTCTATTTTTAATTTTTTGAGGAACTTTCATATTGTTTTATATAATGGCTGTATCAATTTACATTTTGACCAATAATGTATAGGAGTTCCTTTTTCTCTGCATCCTCATCAATACTTGCTTATCTTTTGACTTTTTGATGATAGCCATCCTAACAGGTGTAAGGTGATACTTCATTGAAGGAATCATTCCACAATGAGTGTCTTAAAGCACACATTGCACAAGTTGAATGCATACAATTTTTTTGTCAATTATACCTCAACGAATCTGAAAAAAGTAGCATGAATGAAAATGGAGACTGGATGTAGTTTGGAAGTCTTCCATAGATGGTTCAATTGAAATGTGTCTCTCTTTATCTTAACCACAAAGATTTAAGATCTTTTAAGTTTCTGGGTGCATTGCTAATATGCTTCTGGAGTGCAAACACACAAATCCAGGAGAAAAAGTAAATCTCAAGGATTCAGCATTGTGGCCTTTTAGTCAGCTACTTCTTTTCTCATGGTCCTCTAGGCTTTGATTTGAATAGATAGGGTGACAGAAGATCAATAATTTTTGCTTTTAATGTTGCTGTCCTTGGATGCTTAATGCCTATATCATTAATTCATTAAGAGTTTCAAAATTATAATATCATAATTCTAGTATTTCATTTTACTTTTTTACCTCAAATACATAAATAAATAAGAAGTCAGTTTACCTTGTCTACTGTTTGTTTATCCAGTTGTATAGTTTATATTGAAAATTGAGATAAATATTCATTATTTCCTTATAGCTATCCAGTTTTTAACCTAAAGAATTTGTTTTATTTAACCTTCAGTAAGTGACCAATTAGTTTTCTTTTTTAATTAAAAATGCCATTACAAACTCAAGCATTTAAAAATATTATCGTTTTTACCTATTGCAATTTTTATCCTTAATGAAATTTAAATCGTCCCATCTTTGGTCAGTTGATATTCTTCAAATTGGCTGGTTCTTTTATACAAGTCCCTAGTAGCAGTCTTTTATAACTATCTTGCTACTGATATATCATGATGTTTCAAGTTCATCTTGCATATTTTCTGACCAACACCTGGAATCAACCAAATAAATTTTGTTAATGGGGTATTTCAAGATCATTTGGCAGTAGGCATTAAGGGTGGTCATTGCTATTGGGCTGATCATTGTTTCCCTATTATTTCCCATTGTTTTCTTGATTTACTTTTTTTAGGAAATCCTAATATTCTTTTGATCATTTTTTTTCAATATTTGTTACTTTTTCTTGAAAAGTTATCATGGTTTTCTCTATTCCTATTCCTTCCATTTCCTCTTCAACTTATTTTAAAGCATCAGCCTTAAATATCACAGGCCTCTTGCAATTATCCACCACCAGAATGGGCAAAAATACTTACAAATTAGTCACTGTGCTCAGATTGCCCTCCATGAAATTTGCTCTCTGGATATTCTATTTCCTGATCCATTGGGCACACTGTTATTTCCCTTTGCTCCCACTAATGTTGACAACATGCTGGTCTTCTAGTGACTGGCACTATTTTTCCTACCTCTCTATATTTTGGAGTTCATGAGATACCTTGTCACCTTATTTTGTTATCCATGCTATTCATGGTTTTGGTTTTACTCTTCAGTTCTGCTATCTGTTTTTATCTTGGATTTGTGAAAATCTAAAAGCGATGCTACCATTACCACTGCCACCTTCCCAGAATTTCTCCTCTGCAAGAACGCTTTTGTTCAAAGAACAGTATTTTCTTTAATAGGGCTTTATGTAACTTATTCCTTAAAGTGGAAGAACTCTAGTGCTTTATTTGTATTAGGATTTTAAAAATACTTTTACTCATTAATCTCACTTAGTTTTATTTTGTTTTGTTTTTGCTATTATCCATTTATGGTTCAAGGATTTAAAATTAATTTTATAATAATTTCTTTGAAATTCAGCTAAACAAGATGCTATCACTGGTCTTATATCTTCTCCAGAGTTGATCAGCAAGTTTTCACCTCCTTTTACAGTCTCCTAATTCTACCACATGTTATGATATATGAAACCAATAAGTACTAATGTGGTATCACAAGGTACTTTATTGCAATGAAAATAAATGATACATGAACCAGAGCATATATATTATAGTCTCCTGTAATCCTGGAATACACACACACACGTGTATATATACATACACACACACACACACACACACACACACACACACACACACACACACACATATATTCTAGCAGAAGGAGAGATACTGCAACAAATGACAAACAATTAAGTAAATGTTATGATTTAATTTTATTTTAATTTCTCTTGGGAAATGATGTGGGTTTAAATTCCTTTGGGGAAAATGTTCTATGTTTAGTTCTCCTTCACTAAAGGCTTATACTTTATAAATGTACAGTAAAAAGTAATAATCTGAGTACTAATTGCAATGCATTCTAGGATCCTTGATTATCAGAGGATATGGTTATTAAATTAGCAAAATGGGTGGATATACCTCACATATATTAGAATCTCAACAGCAAAAATTGAAATATATAGATCCAGTTATTCAAGCAAAGATTAAATATCTCTTGTTTTCTGTAACTAAGGATAGAGATGATGAGTGGAATAGTCTACTTTCACTTTGCTCACAGCCTAGTGTATAAACAGAAGCTTTGCTTTAAATCTAGTCTATTGATAACCTTTGTGATACCCCATTAGTCAATCTTTGGCTCTTAGTTTCTTAATCTGCAAAATGAGGATAGTGGTTATAATGCCTACATAGAATTTTTTAAAAGATTCTGAAAAGATAATAAATGTGAAAATGCTTTCTATATAACTAGAAAGTGTTTCTTTTCTCTTCTTTCTATACTTCGTCACATGGATTTTAGAAGTGGCTAAAACCACCTGGAGTTGCCACACACCGAGTTCCCTAGAGAAGGAAGAAAATACTGTATTCCATAAGAAGGTACAAATTTGAGAGTCATCAGCACAGAAAAGCCATGGAAGCAATAGGATGAAATAAGATCAACTTGTCCAAAAGAAAAGATAAAGAAAAATAAGAGGGCTGAGACATGGGATACTCCAATATCTAGATGCCAGATGGAGAGGCAAAATTAGGAATGGAGGAAATTTTTGCCAAGAAGTAAGAGAAAGAAAAAACAGGAGGATATGATGTCATGGAGAAAAAAAAATTTTCAAGGAGGAATAAGTGGAAAACCATGTCAAAATCATCTAAGAGATCTCCTAAAATTAGGACAGATAATTTGCCATTAGCTCACTGTCAACCTTGATAAAGCCATTTCAGTTGAGAAATGAGTTAGAAAGTCTAGAACAGGTTGGAAAAACAATGGAGGGTATGAAGATGAGATCAACGAGTAGAGACAAAGAGTTTATTAAAGTAGTCAGGGCCATAATAGAAAGACTCACCTTACAAAGTTTTGGTGAGGACACAGAGAAAATGGAAGTCTCATGTATTAATCAAAGGTATTCAGATTCTATGCTGACACATTCCCATACAGTGATGTAATCATTAAAGTGATTTCTATAGCTGGGCATGGTGATGCATGCCTGTAGTTCCACCTACTTGGAAGGCTAAGGCAGAAGGATCATCTGAGAACAGCGTGTCCAGGTTGCAGTGACCATAAGCAGTGTACCAATGCACTCCAGCCTGAGTGACAGAGTGAGACTCTGACTCAAAAAAAAAAAAAAGATTTCTTTAAAAAAAAAAAAGTAATTTATGTATGTAATAATTTCCAGTGAAGTTACTAATTCATTTAGGAATCGATGATAAAATTACCTGGTAGAACTATGAGGGAGGACACCCTAAAAACCCAGATTTTGTTTATAAAAAATTGTGTATCTATCTTACATGTTTAAACTTCAGTCACCTTCCAAGTACTCTCCGTTTTATGCAATACACTTTCAAGATGCTTTTTCCACTGCTCAAAACAGTTTTTGAACTCGTCAATTTTGATGCCTTTTAGTGCTTCTGCCATTTTTTGTTTCACCTCTTCCACATTGGCAAAACATTTCCCTGTGAGGACTTTTTTAATCCCGCGAAACAAACAAAAAAGTCATTCAGGGTGAGATCTGGCAAATAGGGATGATGGGGCACAGGGGTCATGCTGTTTTGGTGAAAAACTGCTGAACACTCATTGCAGTGTAGGCAGATGCATTGTTGTGATGGAAGAACCAGTCACCTGTTTGCCACAACTCGGGATGTTTCTTCTGCAAATCGTGATGCAACTTCTCAAAATTTGCAGATAAAAACTTTGGTAGACTGTTTGATCAGGAGGAACAAATTCTAAATGTACTACAAGGGGCTCACCCTCCAAAGGATAATTCTGAGTTTTTTGGGTCCCCCATGTATTGGGTAAGGAACATATTTTATATGGAGTCATCAGTGAAATATCACCAAAAAATTACCTTTTTATATAATCAGGAAATTCAATCTGAAATAACAGCCTAATTAATATTGGAGGACACTCTTAAACCTCTTCTACTTGCCAGGGAGCCACAATGCTAGTCTTTTTTTTTTTTTCCCCAAACAACTGAAAAAAATTTTCATTCAAAATAAATAACATGTTTTTAATTTATTTGCTTAATTTTTAGCTGCTTTATTGAGGTATAATCTATTAACTGCTTATTTTTAAAATGTGATATGTTCATATACCTCTGAAACCATCACCATACTCAATAAAATGAGTGTATCATTACAGTGGGATTAGAGTTTCAACATATGAATTTTGAGGGACACAAACATTTAGTCCATTGCAGGACTATTACAAATAAAACTGATTTTTAAAAAATTGCATCAAGTATTTGTAAGAACATAGGTTGTTATTTCTTCTTGATAAATATACAGAAGCGGCACTCATTCTAGCATTGTCTGTTAGGGGTATGTTTAATTTTTCAAGAGATAGCCGAACAGTTTTCCAAAGAGATTGTAACATTTTACATTCTTGTCAGCCATACATGAGAGTTCCATTTTCTCTGTGTCCTCACAAAAACTTTGTAAGGTGAGTCTTCTAATTTTTAATCATTCTGATGGATTTGACTACTGATATTGAAGTTTTTTTCATATGCTTATTTGCCATTCTATATCTTTTTTAGTGAATTTTATATTCAAATCTTTGGTCTATTTTTAAAATGCATTTTCTTTTTTTTAATTGAGTTTTAAAGTTCTTTACATAATTTAGACACTAGGTATATCAGTCTGCGAGGGCTGTCATAACAGACTGGTTAGTTTTAAAAACAAGAATTTATTTCCTCTCAGTTTTGGAGTCTAGAAGTCAAAGATTCAGCTACTGCCAGTGTTGGTTTCTCCTGAGGCCTCTCTCTTGGGTTTGCTGATGGGTGCTTTCTCATGTGTCTTCATATGGTCTGTCCTCTGGGCATGTGCATCTCTGCTGTCTCTTCCTCTTGGTTTAATAACAGAGAATCTTGATGCAGGGTATCTCTTCTTAGAAGCTCATGGGATTACAAAGTAGGATGTTTATTCCTTCCCAGAACTCATGCCGTTTAGAGATGGCCTGAGTCTACATGGCTGCAAGGTCAACATTGTGTCCAGATGTTGGAATAGAAATGACTGAAGAATATGCCATATAGAAAGGCCTGAGACAGCACTCTCCCAACTCCTACTCTCCACCCGGCTTCCACCATATACTCATAGCCATTGGGAGATTTGAAGTTCCCAGGAACCTAGGGATGGAAGTCACAGCAGCCTCAAATGAACAACATCAACCTCAAGGATAGCTAAGGTCCAAGTCCACCATGGGGGACATTCCCAGGCCTTAAACATAACATGCACACATGTCAGCCCCACTGCCAAGACTTCAGCAGTAGCTATAGTGCAAACCCCTTCCCAGGAATAGTCCAGAAGAACCTGTGTCCCAGCACATCAAGTGTTCCTCCAGGCACCATCTTGGGATGTCAGAGGGGAATGAGTAACTATCCAAATAGTCTGTTTTAAATTATGATGTTGAGAAAACTTTATTTGGCAAGAACAAGTGTTTTTCCCATCAGTAGGATAGAAAAGCAAGAAGTAAAGTCATTAAAAATAAATTGAATTCTGGAAAATAAAGGAAGATCAGAGAAGGGATATTTTTTAGAGACAGAATCTCACTCTGTTGCTTAGGCTGTGGCACAATCACAGCAACTGAATCCTCAAACTCCTGGGCTTAAACTACTCTCCCGCCTCAGTCTATTGAGTCACTAGGACTCTAGGCACGCCATCACCCTTGGCTAATTTTGAAGGGGTTGGTTTTATGTTTGTTTTTAGTATGTGTGTTAGTCTGCTTGGACTGCCATAACAGAATACCAGAGACTGAGTTACTTCAACAATAGGAATTTATTTTCTCACTGTTCGGGAGGCTAGAAATTCAAGAATAAAGTGTCATCAGAGTTACTTTGTGGTTAAGTCTCTCTTCTTTTCTGGCAGACAGAACTTTCTCATTGTGTCCTCACATAGCTTTTTCTCTGTGCATGTGGAGAGCATGAGCTCTGGTGTCTCTTCCTCTTTTAGTAAGGACATCAGTTCTATTGAATTAGCCTCCCACCTTATGATCTTATTTAACACTAATTACCTCTGAAGGCTGTATTCCAAATACAGTCACTTTGAGGAGGTGAGAGTTTCAACATAGAAAAATTTCCACTAAATTCAGTTCATAACACGAAGGCTTTATCAGATACATGCTTTGCAAATGTTTTCAGTCTGTGGTTTTTATTTTTATTACCATAATGGCATCTTTAAAAATAAATAAATATAAAATTGATTAGGTCCAATTTATCAATATTTTATTTTATGGATTTTGCTTTCAGTGGCACACCAAAGAAATCTTTGCCTAACCCAAAGCCACAAAGGTTTTATTCTATACTGTCTTCTAAAAGTTTAAATGTGTTAAGCTTTATTTTAACGTTACAAAATATTTTGAGTTTTTTATATATCATGAAGTGTGAATAAAAATTGATTTTTATGTGGATATCTAATTGTTTCAGCAACATTTATAAAAAAGATGATCCTTTCTATAGGAATTATTTTGTTATATTTGTTGAAATCATTTATCCACATATTTGTGGTTCTATTTCTCATTTCTAGTCTACCCTATTTATCAATTTACTTATCTTTATATTAATACTATTTTGATTACTATAACTTTATACTGAAACTTGAAGGCAGATAATGTTTGTTCTTCACCTTTGTTTTTTGTTCTTGAAGTTGTGTTATCTTTTCTTTGCATTTTAGGATCAGCTTAATCTCTACAAAATGACCTTCTGGGTTTTTAATTGGGATTGAATTTGATCAATAGGTCAATTTGGAAAGAACTGGCATTTTAATAATATTGGATTTTTTTTATTCCATCAACACCATGTACTTCTCAAATTATTTAGGTAGGTCTTTTGACATTGTTGTCAACAATGTTTTCTTGTTTTCAGCAAATAGGTCTAGCACATATTTTTCAGATTTTATCCCGATATTTTATTTTTATGCTATTTAAACTAGTATTGTTTGATTTAAATTCCTTATTGTTCATTGCTAGTATATACAAAATGTAATTATTTTATATACTGATTTTGTATCCACTAACATACTTGCCAATTCTATTAGTTTTTAGTAGATTTCATTGGATTTTCTATTTAGATGATTAGTCTGTCTATGAATAACAGTGGTTTGATATTTTCCTTTTTAACCAGATATCTTTTATTTTTAAAATCTTTACTTAGCTTTCCCCCTATGACTTTAGTTAACTTTCGTTACCTCTTGGAAGGCTGTATCTCGAGAGTCACTTGAGGGGTTAGGGTTTCAACATAGAAAACTTTGCTGTACTTGCTAGAATCTCGAAACAATGTTGAATAGAAATGGTGAGGGTGAGCATCTTTGTCTCATTTCTCATCTTGGGAAAAGTATTCAGTCTTCTATAATTAAACATGATGTTAGCTATAAACATATCATATATGTTCTTTATCAAGTTGAGGAAATTCCTTTCTACTCCTAGTTTGCTATGAGTTTCTCAATCTTTAATTTTTTTTTTTAGAGTCACATTCTAACCCTATTGCTCAGGCTGGAGTGCATTGGCGCCATCCTGGTTCATCACAGCCGAGAACTCCTGGGCTCGAGCAATTTTCCTACCTTATTCTCTTCCCTCTTCCTCGTAGCTGGGACTGCAGGCGAGCGCCATCAGACCTGGCAATTTTATTTTATTTATTTTTATTTTTGTAGAGACAGGTCCTCACTATGTTGCACAAACTAGTGTCAGATTATTGACCTCAAGTGATCCTCCTGCCTCGGCCTCCAAAAAGTGCCTGGCATACTGTGAGTTTTTAAAAAGTTAGGAATAGAAGTTCGGTTTTGTCAAATGCTTTTTCTGCATGTATTAAGATAATCGTATGGTTTTCTTTTTTAGTTGGTTGACGTAGTTCATTACGTGGATTCTTTTAGAATGCTAAACTAATTTTACATCCATGTTTGTGAGGGTTATCAATCTATAGTTACCTCCCTCTCCCCCCACCTTATAAGCTAGTCTAGTTTTAGTATCAGGGTAATACTGGCTTCATGAAATGAGTTGGGAATATTCTCTTTTCTTTACTTTTTGAAAGAGGATGTATATGGTTGATATCATTTATTCTTTAAATGTCTGGTAGAATTTACCAATGTGGCAATCTGGGCATAGCATTTTCTTTGAGGGAAGGTTTAACTAACAATTTACTTTCTGTAATAGATAAAGGATTATCAAGTTACCTAATATTTTAAAGTTTAGCTTTACAACTTGTGTCTATCAGGGACTTTGTTCATTTCATCTTAGTTGCCAAATTTATAGATGTAAAGTTGTTAATAATCCTGATATCTTTAGAATCTGTGATTACTGATATCCTTGATATTGCAAAGTTGGACTTGTTCTCTCTCTCTTTTATTCCTCCCTCTCTCCTTTTCTCCCTCTCCTCTCCCTCTCTGGCTCATCCTTTCTAAAGGTTTCATGTTTTCTAAATAATCAGCATTAAGCTTTGTTTATTTGTCTTTATTGATTTTCTGTTTCTATTTCATGGATTTTCGATGTGATTTTTATTATTTCTTTTTTTTCAGCTCACTTTGGATTTCCATTGTTCTTCTTTCCTTCGCTTCTTTTCTTTAATTCTTCAATTTATTTATTTATTTTGTATATTTTAAAGATGTGGAGTGCAATTCAGGACTAGGTACATAAGTAGTCATGATACAGGTGAAGTTTGGGCCTCCCATTGGTCCTCACTTCACCTGGTTTGGAATCAGTTACCCTTACTAAAATTATGTGTCCCTCCCCTCCCAGCAGTGTCCTGCTGCTGCCAATTCCTTTCTTGTAGTATTGTGATAAGTGGTCAAGATTCATTTATAAGTGAGGACATGTGGTACTGAGTTCTTTGTTTCTGTGATAGATCACTGAGTATAATAGACTTTAAATCCATCTAGGTTTCTGTGAAGTCCATAATTTTGTCGTTTATGGCTGTGTAATAAATAGTCCATCATGCATATGTACCATATTTTAAAAATTCAGTCCACTTTTGATGGGCAGCATGGTTGGTTCCATGTTTTTATTATTGTGAATAGTGCTGCAATAAACATGCATGCACAGGTATCTTTTTTGTAGAATGATTTGAGCTCCTCCAGACATATTCTCAGAAGGGGATGAAACTGACATTGATTTAAGATCTTTCTTATTTTGTAATATGAAATTTAGTAACAAAAATTTTCTTTATTCCTCTATTAGTGGCAACTCACAATTTCAACATGTGGTATTTTATTTAATTCAACATAGTTTCTATTTTCCTTTTGATTTCTTCTTTGATGGATTGAATTCTGTCAGCAATATGTTAGCATCACATATTTAGGAGTTTTCCAGGGATCTTGTTATAAATTTCTAATTAACTTTATTTTGCTCAGAAAATGAACTTTGTGTGAATTGGATCTTTTTACAATTTTGATGCTTAATTTTTGGCCCAGTATATAGTTTATTTTGAGAAGCATTCTTTGTGTGCCTGAAATAATATGTACTTTTCTTGTTGTTGGTGAAGTTTTCTATAGTTATCAATTAGTGTTATTCACATCTATTCCACATATCTACTTGTTCTATCAATTACTGAGAAAGGGATATTCAAATATCTAACTCTAATTTTGGATTTATGTATTTTCCTTTAAAGTTTTATATATTTTTACCGTAACATTTCTTGTAGTGTAGGCATGCCGGTGATGAATTTGTTAAACTGTTGTATGCCTACAAAAGTTTTTATTTTACTTTTGTTTTTGAAGGATACTTTCATTGGACATACAATTCTAGATTGATAATTTTTTTTCATACTTTCAAGAAGTTGTTCCACTGTCTTTGTGTTTTCGTTGTCTAAAATTTATAAGAAAATCTGCCATATTTTCTATGGATCCATTGTTTTATTTGTTTTTAAGATTGTCTTATTTTTAATGGTTTTATGCAATCTGGTTATAAAGTTACCTGGTGTAATTTTTAAAAATCTTTCTTGTGCTTGGAATTCATTGAGATTCCTGTGATGAGTTTTCATAACATAGAATTTTTAGGGGTTATTTTTCCCTTGAAATATTTTTCTGCCCTTGCCTCTTTCCTCTCCTTTCTGGATTCCAGTTACACATATATTAGGCTACTTGCTCACTAATGTGCTTTTAAGTATTTAATATTACTTTTCCCTCATTATGTTTTAATTTTGCTAGTTTCTATTGCTTTGTGTTCAAACTCATTAATCTTTTCTTCTGTAATGTTTAATTTGACATTAATACTAACCAATTTTTTTCTCAGAGGTAGTAATTTTCCTTTGTAGAAGTTCTATTTAGGTCTTTTAATATTTTCCATGTCTTTACCTAATGTTTATAGCATAAGAAATACAATTTTGTTACTATTTTAAAGACCTTGTCTGCTAATTCTAACATCTGTGTCAGTTCAGGATGATTCTTGATTGATTTTTTTTTTCCTTATCATGGATCATATTTTTCTGCTTCCTTGCATGACTGAGAATCTTTTGTTAAATGATAGACATTGTGAATTTTACCTTATTAGATGCTGAATATGTTTGTAGTCTAATATATATTTTTGAGCTTTATTGTGGGATGGAGTTAACTTACTTGAAAAGTGTTTGATTCCTTTCCTTTTGGGGTAGGAAGAACAGATATGTATTTTGGTCCTTTGTATTACCAGGCCCTGCTGTTTCTAATCTGAAACTTTCATATGGTTCTTTTCATAATCCTAGGTAGCTTCCTTACATTCACAAACCAGTGAGCATTTTATAGAATATTAAAGAGGAAACTTCTATAGATCGTCAGCACTTTCTCTGTATACAATTCTCTCCTCTCAGTTGCTCTCTCTGTCTTCGGAAGGCTAAGAGCTTGGTCTCCTGGGATCCTGATTTCATTCTTTCACCTAAGAAAGTCTGCCCAACTCATGTTTGTTTGTTTTTTCTGTATCATCCACTGGAAACTCAAGTAGTAGGGCTCAACTCATTTGCTTATTATTTTTAAAGATCACTGTCCTCTATTGCCTGATGTTCAGTGCCTTGAAAAATATACTTACATTTTGGCTATTTTTATTTTCTTCTTTTGGTTGATTCAGTAGGAAATTCTATCTAGTCCTTGTTATTTCATCTTAAGCAGTCCCAATACATCTTTTGGTCTTGAATACTTTTCTAATCCATTCATCTCAGGAATTAAAGAAAGCTACTCTTCTATATTACATTAGATCCAACTAAAGCACTTTTCATCCTGGTTGATAACCATTATGTCAAAATATTTCAGAATAAAACCTGATTCACCAAATATTTGTCATTGAAGTTCTATTACCTATGCAAAGAGAAAGTGTTTTTCATTTTTCTCAAATTCACTTACGTTTTCTGGGAATTTATGAGATATTCTTGCCATTGCATTTATCCTTCAAGGATAAGATATAATTATAAAAGAAAATGTAAATGCAGCACATACGAAGGAAGGAAAAGATGACAGTGTGTTTGGATACATGCTTGCATTAATGTATACTACAATACTTATCTACAACTATGAAAATTCAGAAGTCAAATAATTTCCTTTAGAAAATGACTATATGCCTATTATTTGCAAAAAAATCTATCTGTAGAAGGTTGGACGTCCCAAATTATCAGGAAAATTCAATTTATCCCCAGAAGACTGACTCATTTATGCATATTTGTACCTTTCCTTAAACATGAAGGGGATGGGGAAGGTTTCATGTAAGTTTACCTACTTTATTACTAACTTAAAAGTCAAAATGTCTATCGTGTGCCTTAGGTTTAGGAACATAAATCCTAAAGTTGACATTTAATGAATTTATTAGACTTTGTTTATAGCTCCTCTATATTAAATATTGGAAATCTGTTCTTAGTGATAATCTTAAAATGAGATTTCTTTTCTAGAAATTTTAGTGAGTTAGAAACAGAGAAGCCCATACATAATTTGACACACTGAAACAAAACCTAGGGCATTATATATGCCGTGTTGCTCCTGGGACTAATACTTAGGGGAAGCACAATATAAAACTGTAATTTTTCTTCTTGAGTGTCACTACTATGAACATCAAAAATGATGAGCAGAAGAGAGTGAGGGCAGAATTGTTCAGCCTAGCCTCTTGAGTACATCTGCCTCTGATATTTGTCATGTCAAAATGATATGTAATAAAAATATTCTATGTTGTGAAATGAAAAACACTTCAGAAGAAAGCTCAGGAATGACCTTCCTTTTTCTCCTAGTTCTTCTTTGAAGTCTTCCCCTGTCAGTAATGACTCTAACAGCTCTGTCCACATGCAATAATTAAATTCTTCTCTTTTTTCAATGACACAAAATTTGTTTCACACTCACAGCTTTTAAATGTAATCCACTCACAACTCATGCTATATATAATGTTAAAAGATAATTCAACAGCAACTATTTTAGATAGTTTCATTTGCAACAGTCAATTGAAAAGAAAAAAATACGAAATACTTATAAATTAACAAGGAGGCAATAAGACTCTGACGAAAAGTTCTGAACCCAGATGATATTTGAAGCACATGTTTTAAATTCTTCCTTTGACCCATGATCAGTTGAAATGGTGGAAGCAATGAAGTAGGGAAAATGCTAGCTTCAATTTTAAAGTAGAGATTGATTCTATTGACAGAACTACAATGCTAAATTTTAGGCTTGAAATGCAAAGTGGGTATACTGATTCATCACCATTTTCCACATAGATAAGAAAGCACAGGTGAAGTAATAGATAAATCTCTGCCATTTTCTCAGATAAAATCTGCCTTGTCTACCAGTATCAGACTCTCTGTGAAAGACTGGGATCACATGGACAAATTTTCCAAATAGGTCAATGGACTTCCAATATCTAAAAAGTCAGGAAACCTACATCCAGTTAGGATGTAGAGGGTAAGAAATAACTTTTATTCCCACTGAAACAAGAAATTGCTGCATAAACAAATCTATGTATGCAGAAAGACAGATTGATAAATAGATGTATTGAGATATATATATATATATATATTCTCTTTAAAGAGAAATTAACACAAAGATATATAAAACCTAAAAGTGCTAAAGAGAAATGAGCTCTTCTGCAGTGACAAGGGAAATGATAGAGGAAATTTTCACACTTGAGGCTCACTGGTGAAGTTGAGGGTGGGCGTAATGGTGGAGGAAGGCAAAGATCTAGCCTTCTGTAGAATAAAAATCTTGGTTTGAATGAGGAGAAAACGACTAAATTTGTGACAAATCTGTGGGCTAGTGAACCAGGTTTTAATCCACAGTAGGCTCAAGCTCAAAGATAATGCTCTCTGCAAAATAGTTTTTTAAAAAATGCTGAGTAATCAGAGAGCCTAGGGACAAGGTTGGAAAGCTGAAAGCGCTATCTGGCTTAGCAGTATCACAATTTTTATATTTGGAGATCTCAAAGTCTCTTGTTTTACCTTCTCAGTGTTAATGAGTATCACAGTTCTTAGCCCATCAATTATATAGGCTGTTTTCTTGCAGTCTCACAGTCTTGAAATTATACAGCTTGTGGTATGGAAATCTCACAGTCTGCAAAACATGTGGTCTCAGAATCTCAGGATCTCACTGTCTCCCTAAGTCTCTCACAGGTTCAAGGAAGGTCTAACAGGCTCAAGGTCATGAAGTTTTGAGTTACAGCAATATCATAATATTTGGTTCAAGGGCCCTCTGAAGGAAAAGCCTGAATTCACTTTCAAATGTTTTGGAAGTTATTGTAACCAAATCCTGTTACAGTTATAATATAATCAAGACTATTGGTCCCTTGGCAGTGTAGGAAATTGGGAACTTACTGTCAAACAATGTCTTGGACAGCTGGTGCTTGGAGTCCAAGCATATTTGACACAACAGGAAGACAGTAAACTTAAATACAAGTGACTAGAAGTAAAGATTGTATTACTGAGAGAAAAAACATTGAGTTCGTTGAAATAATGAACTTTGGATAGGCAAAGTTTTCTTTAAAAAATACAAAAAAGTCCTAATCATAAAAGAAAAAATAGGTTAGACTTCATCAAAATTAAAAACTTGTGTTCCTCAAAACACACTGCTAAGAAAATAAGAGGTCAAGACCCAAAATGAAAAGATATATTTGGAAAACATTTATCTGACAAAGAACTCATATCTAGATATGCATAACAATTATGCCAAAAAGCAGTTGAATAAAAATGGATAAAAGGCTCAAGAAGAAACTTCATAAAAAAGTAGATTTGTGAGGCCGGGCTCGGTGGCTCAGCCTGTAATCCCAGCACTTTGGGAGGCTGAGGTGAGTGGATTGCCTGAGCCCATGGGTTCGAGACCAGCCCGGGCAACTTGGCAAGACCGCATCTCTACAATAAATCAAAAATTAGCTGGGTGTGGTGGCATGTGCCTATTGTTCTGGCTACTTGGAAGACTGAGGCAGAAGGATCGCTGGAGCCCAGACGGTCGATGCTGGGGTGACTGTGAGAATGCCACTGCACTTCAACCTGAGACTCTACCTAAAAAAAAAAAAAGTAGATTTGTGAATGACCAATAATATTGGTCATTATAAGTCATCAGCAAAATCAAATAAAAACAATAATGTGATGCCACTTCATACACATCTGAAAACTGAGAATACCAACTTCTAAAAAGTATATGGATCAAATGGAACTCTCCTACATTGCTGATGGGTATTAAATAGTCCAGTGATTTTGGAAATCTGCAATATTTTGTAACATTAAATATACATCTACCCTGGACCTGGCATTTCCACTCTTAGTTATTTGCAATTTTTGTATCAGATTTATTCATTTTCCACACAGGAAATGACTCAAATATTCAGCATGTGAGTAGATAAATAAGCTGTGGAATAATTGTACATGGGGTGCTTCTCAACAACAAAAGTGAACAGACTTCTGGTACATACAACAATATAAACAAATCTGTAAATATTACACTGAGAATAAGAAGTCAGATGCAAAAAAAAAAGTATGTTTCATCTTATTCCAATTATTTGAAATTCTATAACTTCAAAATGGAGGTAGAAATAAAATAAGTGTTTTTGAGGGTGGAACATTGAATGAAAAGGCCTGATGGTGGGAAAGTTTGTAAATTGTTTGAGCTCTAGTTGTATAGTGTACACATTGTCAAAACTCGTTGAACTGCCCACTTAAAAATATACATTGTATTATACATAAAATACAGTTCATAAAGTTGATTAAAATTAAGAAAAAAAGAAAAATCAGTTTAAACAATCAGAATAAGTATGAAAAACTTTTTAAAGATGCTTAGAATTTCACCCAATAAAATGTTAATTATAACTGCCATTTATTGAACGCTCACTAACAGTGGAGAACTGGGATAAGCATTTTATGCACATTAT
This sequence comes from Carlito syrichta, assembly GCF_000164805.1. Taxonomy (NCBI): domain Eukaryota; kingdom Metazoa; phylum Chordata; class Mammalia; order Primates; family Tarsiidae; genus Carlito; species Carlito syrichta. The sequence goes on along the minus strand of NW_007068668.1, from coordinate 65,568 downwards.
CTCATTCAAAACATCACAATAAAACTATATAATTACATTAACTTGAAATACCTGGACACAATAAATTTTCGTCAGTCAGATGAATTATTATCAAGACACATGCAGAATTTTCCTTCACAAAAGACACCATTCAGATAATAGTCTTTTATATTTGCTTCATGGACTGCGTCTTTGCATCTACTGCTATGTAATCCTTAGGTTGCCTAATTTATGTCTTGAAACAGCTATTTCACTAATTTGTTCACTGTCGGCAGAAACACTCCTACCATATTTTCCATTTTGTTGGCTATCATATGAACTTGGCCTCTTCAGTTGACTGGATTAGCCTCTTACATGGCAGGATTGCCAAAATCTCTTTTAACTGCACAATGAAGTTGAATCAAAGGATATCATCTGTGAAGCAAAAATGTATTAATATCTGCCCAGGATTAAATATTTTGTGTTGTCTTCTCCTATAGATTTATAGCAAAGTAACTAAAAATAATGTTGAATAGAGTTGTTTTCTCTGTTTCTACCATGCACTCCACTGTTTTGGAAGCAGACTGAAATTATATTGTCTTCCTAGAAGGACAATGTAAAAGTTCTAAAGACTCAGTGTGTTCCTCAGACCAAAGTACCATTAAATATCTGAATTTTAAATTCATATGTAGCCTTGAAAAATTATCACATGCTACTGTCCCTCTTCTTGGTCTCGATAAAAGAAATGCCATATTCGAAAGCAACTTTTTTTCATGAATGTCTCACATGAAATAGTAGTACTTCCCTTTCTTCTCTTCCTGTTTAAGTTATTTCTCAATCATACTGTTAACAAACTGGAGCCATCAAACTTCTATGAGAAATGAAGCAGTAACTTAATACCAAAACAAAAAAACAAAACCTACTTTCCAGCACACTTATAAAATCTTGAGCTCTTTCCCCTTCTTTCATTTTCTGTATTGACGTATCTCATATCCACATGGCTTCCTGATGAGAAATGTGTTAGAAATGGTTCTGATCTGTAAAGAAAAAAAAAAATCTGAAGTCATTCTTTAAAAAAGAAAACATTCTTTAAAATTTTCTGACGCATTCTCCAATGTAGAAAATAAAGTATATAATTAGACTACATTGTGAAACTGACAATAACATGGCCATATTTGAAATACAGTACAAAAATGAAAATTGTGCACAAGTTTTAAGTGTGTAACTTGTATAAGGTGAAAATTTATGCATGAAATAAAATAGAAAGTCTCTGACTCAATTAAAGAGAGGTGAATGTTCATTCCAAACGAACTTTATCTAATAAATTTGAAAATAAAATGGTCAAGTTTGATTTTTGGATTAGGGTGTTGCACATATATGTTAATATATGTATTAATTTATATTTTAATATTTAGAGCTATAGGCCTGAATATGATTTTTTTAAAGAAACTATTATAAAACTATCTACATGCTTGTCTGTTCATCTCTCTGAGAAGTATAATTTTGATATGATTTTTTATTTCTACAATCTCTTTCATGAAGCATTAAAAATTCAGTGTTATCTCAAAGAGAAGATCCCAAATTATATGACATGTCTACCTTCAAAATAAGAAAAGGCCTACCTAAAATGTATACTTTCTTACCCTTGCATCAAAACAATGCAAGGTGCATAATGATTCAGCAGTACATGATATTCTTTTTTTAAAATACTGAGAATTAATAATGGAGTCTATAACTTCCTATCTATACACTTGTATATCCACATCTTTGTATTTTTAATAATCTAAAAATGCCAAAACTATTTATTGCCTATTATATTTCCATAAATGGAGGTAAGTAATTCTCAGGTTTAGTGCCCTATTTTTATTTACTATACTCAAAGTTATATTTATGCAATAATTTCTCCCTACATTTCTTCATGGATTTCATGTGATTCAAATATAAAAATAAATGGTAAATACATATGAGATACAGCAGGCACTGAAGGTGTCTACCTGATATTCATTTAACTTTCATTTCTTGTAAACACAGCTCTGATTGTGTTTAGAGCACTAATGTCCCAGAATAAAATAATTTAATCTCCCAGCTTTGGCTGCAGTTAAGAGGGGTCTTGTGTTACATTTCTAGATGGTAAAATATTGAATATGGCTTTTGTTCATGAATAAAAAAGAGTTTCCTGCTAGAAATATGGAGGTAATAGGCAAATATCTTGTGGCCATGAGGAACAGACTCCTATCAATAACAGCAGATTGGTAAGACAGCAGGCAAGTGAGTGAGTTAAGTGATACTTGAGCAGATGTATGAAACCTGTACTATATATTTCCTAATTTCATGCAACGAAGGAAACACTAAATCACATTTGATTTAGCTATTATTTTTGTTTTTGCTAAAAACCTTACGGTAGCTCTTGCTCCCAAGAGATCAGGACTTTGCGCCTGAGCATTTTTATACCCTGAAATATGGGGTTAGTCTGTTTTCTTTCCCTAACATTGTAGTTTCATCTAGGACTGCAGGGTTGCTTAAATCGCAACTAATTTGAATAAGGACCGGGTATTAGAACTGATATGGCCTAATTCTTGCCAGTGCCCCCCAGAGGAATGGATCGTTTCAGTCCATCAAGATAGGAAGGTATAAGGATACTTTCCAACCGATGAGTGGAGATGTGTTATGAATGAGCAGATGGTCACTCTTTATAATGCTGTTTTTAACTTATCTGGCTTCAAGTTTCTCTAGTCTCTTAGAACTTAACTTCTTGTTGTTATACCACTGGAGTAAACTTATCTGTCCTCATACATTTCAAAAATTTGCCATCACTAGACCAGAGGTAAACTTGCTCTGTGAATTAAATACCATGTTTTGGACTGTGTAAACACCTTATTTGGGATTAAATTTTTCTTTTGTTTTCAGTATGCAGCAGTCTGATTTGCTAAGATCCCAGTAAACTTCATGCTTGAACCCCTCTTACTATGATTCATCTGAGAAGCAGATATTACCTGTGAATTTATCTTGCAATTTGAAATTCAGAATTTCTTTTGAAAATAAAAGTTTGAACTAGTCATGGTTTGAAATTGGAAAGTCCACTAGAACTAATAATATCATTTAAGTCTTGACTTGAAAATAACAGAAAATGACAGCTTCTTAATGGCTTTTAGACTTTCAAAACCTTGAAACTTTTAAGAATTAATGAGACACTGAGCTTCAGGGGCAGAGGTTTATTTGGGTGAATGATTTGTGTTTAAAAGTATTTTTTTATTTCAGGCCAAAAAGATTCCTCAAAGACTCAGAAGATTTGTACTTGTCTGGAGTGTTCACTAGACTCTTTGCTTACCACTGTCAAAAGAGAAAGATAGCACTTTGACATTTAAACTTTTAAATAGCTTAACTTTTATTGCTAAGATTTCAACACAGGCAAATTGCTGCTTTTTTCATTTTGGTGAAAGTAACATGAGTGTGAAGGGTGTGTGTTTATGTGTGTGTGTGTGTGTGTGTGTGTGTGTGTGTGTGTGTGTGTGTGTGTACATATACATATGTACATGTGTACAATTTCTGTGTCAACTATTGAGTAATTAATATTTACATTTTAAAATTTTAGTGTGAATAAGGACACTAAAAGACGATTTTATTTTTTGTTTTCGGGTTTTTTTCAGATAAAAGCACATTTATTTTACTGGCCTTCATAATTGAAAATATTTGTTTTTCTTTTTTTTTCTTTATTTTAAAGATGTGTGGTACAATTCAGAGTTAGGTATACAAATGTTCATTATGCAGGTACTCTTGTTAATGAGGTGCACCCCTCTCTCCCTGGCAGTTTCCCTCAACTGCCAATCCCTCCTGTGGCAGTTTCCCACTACTGCCAATTCTTTTCTTGTAGTATTATGATAATAGTTCAAGGTCCATTTATGAGTGAGAACATATGGTACTCTGTTCTTTGTTTCTGTGATAGACCACTGAGTATGATGGACTCTAAATCCATCCAAGTTGCTGCAAAGTCCATATGTTTGTCATTTACGGCTGCATAATATTCCATTGTGTATATGTACCAAATTTTTAGAAGTCTATTTTGAAGAAAATATAGACTGTGTTATAACACTCAGCAGATTTATGTCTTTTTTCCCACAAAATAAACTATCAGAAGCTCCAAAACAGAAAATAACTGCAAACTATTATAGTGGTAAGAGATGTCAATTTTATGTACTTCACCTGATTTAGTCCAGAAAAGAAAGTGTAATTTACATCCTCAGGGCTGCTTTCCTCACATTTTTTTCAACTACTTGATGTTACTCACTGACCTATCTAGAAGAAAGTAGCTGACAACTCTATATTGGTCTTCAGAATCAAAGCATTTTATGACAGACATACTTATATCTAATAATATGATGCCTCTCTTTTGCATTATTATTGTTATTTTTATCCCATATTTAGTTGTGGCAACCATCTGATCCCTTCTCCTAATGCATTTGTTTTCCTTCACTCTCTATGTGGTTTTTGATATCTGCTCTTTATCTTAAAAATTGTCAGCTATTGTATGTTTTAAACATTTAAGTCATCTTATTTTACACTGTTTTGACTATATTTGTACATATATAGTCAAAATAGCTTAAAATATTTTGAGAAAACCAAATACATAGATGTACAGATATAGTCAAAATAGTCTGTTGAATGTAAAATCAAAATAATCTTAATATTATGAATATTGGAATGATAGCTAGAATGTGAATAATAAAATAATAATAGCTAAATTATTATATAACTATTTTCACTGTGTAAAAAGAGTTGTTTATTCTTCTACTATTTACAAACAGGCTGAGGAGATGGATGCTCCCAATCAGCCATTGAAATAGTATTACTTAAACTGCATCAGAAAATTGAGAAATTACCAGGAAGAAAATACGTCACCATTCTTTGTGACTGATTCTGTTCCAGTAGCATCTGCAATTTAATTTTAAAATACAAGTGACACCAAAAATGAAATCACCAAGGTGTAACAATAAGTATGTGTGAGAAATGATTGTTTATTTCAGTAGTATAGAAAAAATTATGTAATCACTTTATATTATAAAAATAAGATTTCTTCAGAAAAAGTTTAGTCTAAGCATTATTATAATTAATATCATTTGGCTATAATCGAGAGACAATAGAGGATAATTAAAAATTTTTGGAATATAATATCTTAGAATGTTTTTAATTTGAATGTTTGTATCAAGGTCAGTGTCAAAGTAGCTGTCTCTAAGTCATGGTGTGACAAACTATCACTAAGTACCAAAACGTGACTGTCTCATTGCTACATGAGTTTCCGACCCTTAGACTGAAGTCTTTATTGATACCTCCCCTCAGTGCTATAACTTCAAATTTCTTAATTTCAGCATATACTATAATAATATGTCTAGCTATGGAATCATATGTGTACATAATATATATGCTAAATAGTCATGAGAACATACGCACATAACACTCACAATAATCGTGTAATATTAGGGAAAAGTAGGAGATTTCTTTAAAATACATTTTATTTTATTTTATTTTATTTTTTGAGTTGGAGTCTCACTCTGTCGCCCAGACTGGAGTGCAGTGGCCACTCCCGGCCACCGCAGCCTCGGCCTGCTGGGCTCCAGCGATCCTTCCGCCTCAGCCTTCCAAGTAGCCGGAATTACAGGCATGTGCTACCATGCCCGGCTGATTTTTTGATTTATTGTGGAGATGAGGTCTCGCTGCCCAGGCGGGTCTCGAACCCATGGGGTCAGGCAATCCACTCACCTCAGCCTCCCAAAGGCGGGGGATTACAGGCTGAGCCACCGAGCCCGGCTTAAAATACATTTTAAAAAGCAAGGGAAAGAAAGCAGAAGAAATACAAATAGGGAAGAAATATTCATTCAACAGAGAGGCAGAAATCAAAGAATGTATTTCACTCTAATAGTCGTTAGTTTGAGATTAACATTTTTTTGGTACCACCAAGAAAGGAAAACAAATCCTTCCAATTACACTATAACACATTATTAATTAGAAGATACATCCTGCTTTCAGCAATACTAAAAGGTTAAAAAAAATTTATCTTAGAATTGATGAAATATATACTTAATGTTTTTTGGCTTTCTCATCTTTCATCTATTTTGAGTGATATCTCCTTTTTAAAGTATCCATGCTGAAGATTAATAGTTTAGATTAACATTACAGTTGTTTTACTTCACAGTAACTGAAATGGCAAATGAGAATGTTAATATTCTGAAAAAGTTTCCTTTTTCTATGAGTTACTTCTGAAGCCTAAAATGTGTTTAGTGCCCCATTCATAAGGAGGTTTCCCCTGCAAATGAACAAGTCACAGATTTGATACAAATTTTTTCATTTCTTTTTTTTTTTTTTGAGTTGAAGTCTCACTCTGTTGCCTAGGCTGGAGTGTAGTGGCACACTCACAGCCATCACAGCCTCGACCTGCTGAACTCCGGTGATCCTTCCTCCTCAGCCTTCCTAGTAGCTGGAACTACAGGTGCACACCACCACACTCGGCTAATATTTTGATTGATTTATCATAGAGATGAGGTCTCACCAAATTGCCCAGTCTGTCTCGAACCCCTGAACTCAGGCAATACTCTCGCCTTGGCTTTCCAAAGTCTTGGGATTGCAGGCTTGAGCCACTGCACCCGGCACAAATGTGTTTCTATTATTCAGTGTCTACAGTCTCATGGACTCAGGCATCTGAGTTAATAATGCAGAATTAGGAACATATTTATCTATTTTTTGTATCTTCTAGACTAATGTTTGAGCACAAGTCTCTATTATTAGACTAATTTCTCCTCCATCCTTAAAAAAAATTCATTATTCAGTCTTTAAAATAAATGCACCTACCTTACTCAAATTAATGGAACTCGTAGGCAGTTGAGTGTTTTTTTCAATTTCTTGGGTTTTCCTTTTCATTATCTATTGTATAATTAAATAGTGTAAACTTGTATCTCACTATAGTACAGATACAGATTTCACAGATTTTAAACACAACTATTATTCCTTTCCTAATGAGTGCTAAATAATGCTTCAACATTTTAAGAGATAAAATGGTTAAAGATAGTATAACATTTTCTGCAGATCTTATTAATAGCATGACAGTCTTGAATTTATTGAGCTTTGAGTTATGAGTCTAATTTTAAAATTATAATGTGGATCCTAGGTTAGTAATGCTTTTTTAAAACTATAATATAGATACCAGGTTATTAATGCTTCTTTTAAAGTGGGTTTAAAAAGTAAAAATCCAATTTTAATTAGTATAAAACCTGAATAAGACCTCCTGCATGTTGTTTCTTTAAAACTTATATTTAAAAATATGAAATAGCTATCCATTAAACTGGATCTATGTCTGCTGGTTATATATAGCCAACTGTAAGTCAAGTTCCCTCTTCTGAGCAGATGACGTAGTGTGATAAAGATGCCAATAGCATGATTAAGACAGCTGTTATGGGAGGAAAACCGTGTAAAGAGCATACACAACTGTTCTCAGACCTCAGCACCTTGTCTGTAGTATGTTGCATGGCAAAAGAAAAGCATGTGAGCTGTATTACAGTGGCTGTCATGGAAATCATTTACCTGAGTTAAGATGTAATGTTACACTCCGAGCTTTTATAACAGAGCAATTTTTTAGAAACCTCCATTTAACATTAATTGTTGAATTTTATTTTGAAAATTAACAATCAATATTACTATTTGTTGTGTTAATTAACATCACATTTAATGTCTGTGCCTCAATTTCCTCATCTAAAGGCACAATAATACAGCAGTCATGCCCACTTCTTAGGGTTGTTATATCAAATAATACAGTGTATTGGAAAATACTTTATATATTCCTACCATAAGGCAATATGTAGGAAACACAATTAAATTCCATTTTAAAAGGAGCTGCATTTTTTTCAAGGTTAATGAACTGACTGGTTGAGCCCAGCTAGCTTCCAAGGAATTCCATCCAAATCTGTCCATTTCTTGTTTATGGATTAGTACCACCTGTTGGCAGTTCAGTCTTTTGCCTTAAATATTAGTGAGAACAATTATGTGTTCTATGGGTACCTGGGAACTCTCAGACTGCAGCGAGAAATCTCCTGATTGTTGATGTTTACTCCATTCATATTGAGGATGTTGGGTACAGATATTAATAATAACGAGAATAGGAGACAATTTACACTTCCTCATTTTCTGCTGCTTTTTTCTACCCCATTTATCTCTTTTCCTCCTTCTCTCCCCTACCTCAGAAGATAAGAAGGTTAGCCTGCTGCAGTTAGAGAATGTAAGGGAGTGAAAGACAGGAGCCATTTCACAGTCAACAATTGAATGATATCAAAATCAGAATAATTAGATGGTTTGCTTCTCTGTTCATGCTTATTTTTGTATTTTTATAGATTTTTTAAAAAGTAAATTTTATCGTATATATTTAAGGTATACAACATGATGCTACCAGACACATATAGATAGTAAAAGGATTGCTATAGTGAGGTGAATTAACATAGTCATAATCTGATATATTACCCTTTTCTTGTTTTTGTGGCAAGAGTAGCTAAAATTTACTCATTTAGCATGAATCCCATATATAATACAATTTTATTACCTGTACTGCTCATGAAGTACATTAAATCTCTAGACTTGTTCATCCTACATATCTGCTACTTTGTACCCTCTGACCTGTATCTTTCCATCTCCCATTCCCCACCCCCTCATTGCTGGTTATTACAGTTTGTTCTCTATCTCTGTATATTTGAATTACTTTTCTTAGATTCCACATACAAGTGAGATTATGCAATATTTTTCTTTCTGTGCTTTGCTGATTTCACTTAGCATAATGTCCTTTAGTCTCAACTTTTGTGACAAATGGCAATGTCTTGTTATTTTTAAGTCTGGATAAGATTCCATGATATATAGATGCTCCTTGACTGTGATGGAGTTAGGTCCCAATAAACCCATCATAAATTGAAAATATCATAAGTGGAAAATGCATTTAGTACACCTAACCTACCAAACATCATAGCTTAACCTAGCCTACCTTAAACATTCTCAGAACACTCACATTAGCCCACAATTAGAAAAAATCATCTAACACAAAGCCTATTTTATTTAAAAAGTTGACCATATCATGTAACTTATTGAACACTCTATTAAAGGTGAAAAATAGAGTGATTGCAAGGTCGCATGAAGTATGATTTCCACTGAATGCATCTCATTTTCCTACTATTCTAAAGCTGGAAGATCAAAGTCAAACCACTGTGAGTTGGGACTGGCTGTGTGTGTACCATCGTTTCTTCACCTTATTTGTCCATCAACAGACATTTAAGTTGTTTCCATATATCAGCCACTGTGAAAAATGTGGCAATAAACAAGGGAGTGCAAATAACTTTGTGAGATGACAATTTCATTTATTTTGGCTGCATGCTTTTTAAACTTCAAATTAACATGAATAAAGTATTATGATCAAAAATTTAAAATATCTCAAAATTTCTGTAATACATTTCACCTAAAGCGCACTGCCATTTAAAAAAAAGAAAAAAACCTTTCTTTTCATATTAACTTTTAAACTTTTTATTAGTGGAATTTAAAAACCATCATTTCTATATTTAAAATTTTAATAAATTCAAGTGGAAGGAAGCTGGAAAGTTGGCATAATTGCTAATTGGAGGAAAAGTCATCCTAATTGGCTTGAGATTTTTTTCTCATGCCAATTTTGTTTTGTGTATGTGTCTATTCTTGTTCCTTACTACTGCAACACAAAAAATATGCATAGCCATATAGAGCAAAAGTATCAACTAAAATAAAATTTTAAGAAAAGTTGAAAAAGAATTTTTAAAAAGCCAAACAACTTCTGGTGGTGTAATATAATTTAGTGGCTTAGAATAACCTTCCTGGGTACATATCTAGCTTTGCTAATTACTAGTTATGTGACCTTGATCAAGACCTTTAAGTTATCTGTGCCTCAGTTTTCTCATTTGTAAATTAGATACCTACTTCATGAAAATGTCACAATTAAAAAAAATAAAAAACTTTCAGAGTGAGGAAAGAACTAAATTGATAGCAATGTATAATTGCATAGAATTTTACCACAATATGGTTTATCTTTACATTGATTTTAAGGTAGACCTTTTATGCTTATTATTTTTCTCAACACTGCTCTAAATTTTATATTTGAGGAAATTGGTACAGAGAAGTAAACTATACTTAATGACTCTCCTCTCTCCAAATATCTAAGATTTGTAATTTCCTCTGGTTGATAAAAGGGTGGACAAAATCTTTTACACTGGCTTTCAAAATTCCTAGTATAGAAGAAACTCATAATGAGATTGAAAATAAAATCAACTTAGCTTTCAAAATTCCCCAGTCTACTGCATTAGTTAGTGTAGTCTAACCATATAATATCTGGACCCACAAATGTAAAATTAGCTCAAGCAAAATAGTGAGTTTCTTGCTGACATAACCATCCTGAGTGAATAAACTGGCTGATATGGTAGTTCATCTTCACACAGTCATATAGGGCCCTGAAATGATGATACCCTGGCCTTGCTTCCATTCCAGTCAACCAGGAAAGAAAGAGCACACGGAGGAGCCTTACATGGGCCTATCTTTTTATGGGTCTATCAATTCCATTCATATTTTGTTGGCCAAAAGTCCATTATTTGTCTTCACCTAACTGCAAAGAATACTGGGTAATTTATTCACTGATGAACAGTCACTTACTAGCAACTACTATGCCCAATAGAATGGGAAACAGATATTCTGCGGGCAACTCAACATCTCTGACACACCCAAGTGCTAAAATTTTACACATTTTAGGGTCTTGTAGAGTGATTTACAAATTTATAAATTGGCTATTAACCATTTAAATTTTGTAGATTTCACCAAAAAAACTTTCATAATTCTACCTTTTCTCGGAAATCAGATCTGGCAAAACTGAGTTTGTATTTCCACTAGGCAACCACTGGTTAGGCCCAAACAGCAGTTTCTACATGCTCCCCAGTTTACTATAAGGAGCCACTGGCCAGTTTCACTCATAGTCTTTCTGAATTTGTAGCTACTTAATCTGTGAACTTTGGCAGATCATGAGATGAAAAATTTGATTTCAGAAAAATAACAATTTCTAAATTTTTAGGGATACTCAGAGGAGAGAGAGTCACTTATTGTAGTTTACCTTTCTTTGCCAGCAACTCCAAATAGAAAACTCAGAGCATATGTATTTTTTTAAAAAGGTATATAATGTCTAGTTTAAAATCAATTTACTAGTTTGCACTTCTACCAACAGTATAGAAGTGTTCCCTTTTTGACACTTCCTCTCCAACATCTGTTATTTTTTGTTATCGATGATGGCCATTCTGACTGAAGTTGGGTGGTATCTCAGTGTAGTTTTAATTTGCATCTCCTTGATGACTAGTGAGGCTCAACATTTTTCAGTATCTGTTGGCTGCTCGTATGTCTTCTTTTGAGAACTGTCTATTTATATCTTTGTCCACTTTGTAGTGGTGCTGTTTGTTTTTTTCTTTTCAACACGTTTGAGTTCCTTGTAGATCCTTCATGTTAGGCCTTTGTCAGACATGGGGTTGGCAAATATTTTTTTCCCAGTCTGTGGGCTGTGGAAATCAGCATGGCAATTTCCAAAAGTTCTAAAAATCGACCTTCCATATGACTCCACAATCCCCCTGCTGGGAATATACCAAGAAGAAGTCAAATCACTCTATAGAAAAGATACCTGCACACATATGTTTATCACAGCATTATTCACAATAGTGAGAACATAGATCCAACCGTGCTACCCATCAAAAGAGGATAAAAAAACGTGGTACATATACACAATGGAATATTATGCAGCCATAAAAAAGAACAAAATCATGAACTTCGCAGCAACCTGGATGGAATTAGAGTTTATAATACTGAGTGATCTCTCACTGAAACAAAAAGCTGAGTATCACATGTTCTCACTCATAAGTGGTCCTTGAACAACAACCATAATACTATAAGAAAAGAATTTGAGAAGTAGTGGGAAACTGGGGGGTAGGGGGCAGCAAGGTGGGATTGACAGTAGTCAATATCTGCCTGGGGAATGGGGGGACACCTCATCAACAGGGGTACCTGCACAGTGAATATTTGTATACCTAACCTGGAATCGTACCTGACAATTTTAAAATAAAAATTAAAAGAGAAAAAAATCAATTTACAGAGAAATGCACTTAAATGTAGAAGGAGAGGAGAACAGGAAGTCAAAGAGAAGAGGAATGAAAGAGGACAGAGACAGGATCAGGGATAAGCAGACATTTTAAAAAATAGAACAAGTAAGAGAGAAGCTAACTTTTTCAAAGTAAATGAAATGTTAATTAGGAGTAATCAGTTCCAGTTGCGAGATGGCTTAGGGCAGCAGGACCCTGGAATGGTGAGGCGTGGTCCAACAGAGTGGAGACTTAAATTCAAGGCTGTGACAAAACATCTGAAGTTCATTGCCAGGACTGTGATGGTCCAGGAAGAGAATGTGGAAAGTGCGTAGAGGGCTCTAAGCAGAATCCTGACCATGAATGGGCTCTTTGAGGACATTTAGCATCTGTGGTACTATGAGAAATCATGCCACCAGTGATAGAGGGAAAGCAATGAAACCTGCAGGGAATCTATCACAGGGAGATGGGTCGCAAGTTCAGATTCTTGATGGGGGAAAAAATTGGGGAGATCCATGACAGGGCTGCTGAGGTCTTTGGATAGGACGCCCAGTGTGGAGTGTGGAAACCCTCATCCAGTTTGTGTCTCCATCTCTTTTCTTTCTGTAGTCCCATTTTCTGTTACCATTCTCTACAATAAAGTCAATTACATACACGCAAAAACAAAACAAAAATAAAAACAAAAAGGAGTAATCAAAGAGTTTTAGGGATTCTCAAAAGTAGACCTTTTCATAACTTTCATATATTTAGAATTGTATCTAGCAAGAAATATAATGAGAACAATAATATTAACAATACACAATGGCAACTAAGATTTATGGTACGCTCATTCTTTGCTAGAAGTGTGCTGAATTTATAAGGATTATTTCCTTTGATTTTTTGAGAATTATGACTTAAAATCAACAAAAAAGTGATGATTGATTGCCTACATGATGCCAGGCAGTCTTTGAAATTGAGAGATGTCCACTGAGTTACCAAAGGTCCCCTCTCTGGGAGGGAAGCTTAAACAATTTCAATAAATTCTTGATTGGACAATCTGATGGACAAGAGAAAGGAATAGAAACAAAAAAGAAGTAGAAATTCCAAAATTTTCTGCATAATTTATTACATAATATACTTTTTAATATATTGACCTTGACAAATGTTTTATTCAGTTGAACAAAGTTCAGAAACATGATGCCTTTACCTAGTCATTTCCTTCAGTAAGTGGTTTTCCTTTATTTTGGACATATTTCACTTATTTAAATAGATAGTTATCATCTGGAGTTATGAAGGCATATGCACAATTAATGTAAGTGTGTGATTTTAGCTTTTATCTTGGGAAACAAAATAGGGACTTGAAATTTAGATAAAAATCCAAAAAATTGGGGGCTTTTTTTCTCCTAAATGATATTTGGAATACAAATTCTCTTAAGTAACTTCAAAAAGCAAGTAATTAGTGTGACATTGTTTTCTGCTGAATAAGATACTAAACTGATGGAATTTTTTTTCAGTGACTAGTTTATTTATAAATAAAAGAATAAGAAGAATATTGAGATAATGTCCTAGCAGCAATAATTTCATGTTATTAAATTCTTGAAAGCATTTTTAGCTGGAGTCTTGAGAAATTGTGTATTAGACAACCAAACAGATGAATAAGGTTCTTTTTTAAAACTTAGCTTGAGTGGCAGACAGTTTAAAGGTTAAACAATGACTCTTGCCTTATTGCATCTAAGAACTATCAAATATTTTATTATTTACCTAAAAATGTTCCAGTATCCTTTCTTCTTTTCTAATAATTCTAATTAAACCTAATACAGAAGAGATGAAATTGTCATCTCTAAAAAATAATGGTATATTGGATTTTAAAAATATATTCTTACAGTTGAAACTGTGATATATTTATTTATCCTGACAGCTCAAAAAAAACAAAGTTGTAATGAGGCATTATACAAACATAAAAACCCTAAGCAGTCTTTTTATTTTTTACAACAAAAGCTTACTCTGATGTGTGTTGAAATATTTTCCACTTTCATAATAGTTTCATAATAGATAATCCTAAACTATATCTGAGTCTCATTATTTTTTCTTCACATGTAAGTAATACGTTTAAAAATGCAAAACTTCATTTCATGAAAATACACTTTGAATTCCATTGGTTCTTTGTTATGAAAGACCTTTGTCCCTTCTCCCATTTTTTTTCCTTGTTCAATGTACAAGCCATTGTGTTTTTATCATTTCACCAATCCATCACACGCATTCTTCATGAATCTCTCCCACATTCTTAGAAGGCATTGAAGACTTCTCATACCACTCTCCTGCAAAGTCGGATTAATTGACAAGCCAGGGAACATGTGGAAATTATCTCACTGGGAGTCACTGCTCTTGAAGTGGACCCATGGACCCAGCAGAGGACCGTGGAGACTGGCTATTGTTTCAGCTAAGGGGCATTGCTATAGTTGAGAACCAAAAACCAAACATGGCAAAGAAAGGAAAATTGGCAGCTATGTCAGTTAAAGACCTCCCCCACCAACTCTCCCTGCGAACATTTTAGGATGAAGGCACAGAGTTCAAGCATAATGACAGTGGCTGCTCACAGCCTCTCTTGATCCCCTCTCACCATTGCACATGAATGATGGAAATAACACAAATATCCAGGGTCCAGCCAACTTCCAACAGGAGAATTCAAATGTACACCCTGGAAGTAAGGCAGCTAATCTGTGTCCATTTTCAGTATGCAAGAGCAAATGACAGACCTAGGTATAAAGTCACATTTTAAAATAATAAAGGATAAAAAAGCAGGTCTCCATACAGTAAGTATGGAGCATAGAGAAAAGCAGGGTATGCTGTTTGCTTGATAAAAAATAAATGTTCAAAGATTTCTGCCCCCCCAAACAGAAGAAAGATGTATGACTGTGTCTTCTTTAATGAAATTTAAGAAAAGGAGGAGGTGGAGAAGATGGTGGCCGATCAGTTGAACTAAGCAAATCCCCATGTGAGCGAGTGAGTGTATGGAAAATTTTGTTTATGTGCTGGTGAGCGAGTGGGTGTGTGAGTGGCTGAGTGAGTGAAGGCTAGGGAGCTAGCAGCCAGGGCTCACCTGGTGCAGCAGCTGGTGCCACAGTGTCTGGGCTTGGACTCTAGCGATTCCCAAGACACAAAAGCTGAGCACCATTTTCTTTTTCTTTTTCTTTTTTAATCAACAAACCCTCCCTGGCAAGAAAACGCTGGGTGAGACTAAGTGGGGCTTGTGAGCAAGTGGCCAGGTCTCTGGTGCAACAGCAGGTGCTGCAGCTTCTCTACTTCGTCCCTGGTTCTTCCCGGGTCACAGAAGAGGAGCACCATTGTTTTTTCAAAACTGTTTTTTCAAAACTGAAGTTTTCCTTTGGAAAAGTGGTGGGGAGACACTATTGCCCCAGGCACTCCCTCACCATTGAAGCAGGAGAGAGACTGCTCCAGGCTTTGCCTCATCACTTCAGCACCTTGCAGGGTGCTGGAAGGGGTTGTGGATAGAGCCCAGAGGCAAGTTCCCATGGAAGAGGACAAGAGAGGCTCCCTACCACCACACTGAAGGTGGGGCAGGAAAGTGCTCCAACTTGTTCACCATGGACCAATCTCTGTGACTGGCGAATCAACTTCTCAGGACTTGATTGTGGCCCAAAGGGAATATCCTGAGAGCCCAAACTTCACAGGGACCTGAGGAGTGATGAGTTTCAGGTGCCCCACCTCCCACCCTGATCCAGCTGTGGGACAAAGGGTGAGGTCAGAAAAGGAGGAAGAAGAACTCTAAAGAGATCAGTGGTGAGTCCAGGGCTGACCCAAACCCCCTCCTCCCCAGCAATCCTCTGAACATCAGACTTACACAACTGGGTCACGACTGAGAGGGACAAACCCAAGCAGAGCCTGGACATCAGTCGCAATAGGAGAGCTCCATTCCAGCATAGGCCTGGCTGTGGCACCCTAGTGAGAGTACATTCCTGGGGAAGAGATAGTCCCCTACCTCCCCACCAGAGATCTCCCTGACCTTACAAGAGTGGGAGGGGAAGCCTGCAACCCCATCCACCTCCACTGTCCCTCCTCCATTCCTGCTTTGTTCCCTGAGGAGAGAGTAAGAGGTGACTCTGCAGGAGAGACCTGATTAGAGGAATAATTACAGAGTCTCCCACAAGAGGGCAGGTTTTTTCTTTCTTTGTTTTTGTTTTTTAAATTTTCAATTACTTTTTAATTAAAAATATTTTTTGACTGTTTGTTAATCTATTTTTAAAATACTTTTCCTTTGTGCATGAATGTGTATGTGAGGATTTGAACAGCATCTCCACAAAAAAAATTTTTTTTCTTTATCTGTTTCTTCTTTTATTTGTCATTTTCTGTTTATGTGTGTATGTGAATGATTGAGTGTTCATCTTTCAATTTTGTTGTGGTTGCGTTTTTGGTTCTTCTGGGTCTTTTTTATATTCATTTTTTATAGTTTAAAGGGAATGTCAATAGATGTGTGAGGGTTTGACTGGAATCCTTTTTTCCCCACTTTGGTTTTTCTGCTTTAATTCTTTATTAACTTTGTGCTAGGCAAGTGTGTGTGTGTTTAGTTTTCTTGGGGATCTTGTTGTGGCTGATTGTTTTGTTTTGCTTTGTGTTATTCCAGTTTGTTTTTGAGGGTGTGTGTATGTGTTCAATTACTTTTGCATAGATTTCTGCTTTGCATCATCATATAGAGTGGTAGAGGGGAGAGAGTCACAGGGAACACATACCACAATAAGTGAACATTTTAATTTACAAATATTATCTGATTTCTAATGCCCTATCCCCCACTTTATTCAAATTTTGAAAGCTACAAGAGACAGCAAAGCTTCCCATCCATCATCCTATTTCAAAGTAGAACATATCCAGAGCCCAGATCAGGGTAGAATAGAGGTATGAGCAAATGTCAGAAGGGAAATCCTCTCCTATTGACACTGAATAACAGAACTAAAGAGAAAAACAAGAGATCTGTCACAAATGAGGAAAATCCAAAGGAAGACCTCATGAAATTTCAAGTGTACGAAAGATGAAACTGCTGAAAAATCAGACCTTGATGCCCAAACATTGGAGGTCACCAAATACTGTCCCCAGAATATGACAGGGATTAGGGAATGGTTGGAAAGAGTGACTAGGACTTAAGAAAGGCAAGATGCAACACTGAAAGAACTTGTAACAGAGATTTTGGCAATAAAAAATTTCATCCAACAAATAAATAACAAAATGACAAGCATGGAAAGCAGAATTAATCTAGCTGAAGAAAGAATCTCAGAACTTGAAGACCAAAATGTGGAATTATCTGATCTGTAAAAAACACAGAAAGAAGACTCAGAAAGAAAGAACAAAGCCTACAAGAGATGTGCAAATATATCAAGAGGCCGAACCTATGCCTGACTGGTATCCCAGAAAAAGAAAGGGAAATGGAAAACAACTTGGAGCAAGTATTCCAGGAAGTAAACCAAGAAAACTTTCCCCATCTCACTAGAGATGTGACCAACCAAATACTAGAGATACAGAAAGCCCCCACAAGACATCAAATGAGAAAATCAAGCCCTAGACACATAATAATTCCCCCACACAAAGTAGACACACACAAAAAAAATCCTAAAGGCAGCAAGAGAGAAAGGTCAGACTACATAACAGGGAAAACCAATCAGAATAGCAGCAGGTCTATCAGCAGAAACACTACAAGCAAGAAGAGACTGGAGCCTTATATTCAAAGTCCTCAAAGATATGCAAATTAAATGAAGGAAACCAGAACATAAGCTGACCAGGTCCTATGTTTCTTGGCTTGTGTTCAGGGAACATTTCCTTTGTCTTCCCTGACCTTTTGGTTGCATTTCTACGGATAGCTAAGTGGCATCAAGTCTGGCCCGGAACCTGCTCATCCTAAGTGATTGCCTTGCTTAGCATAGATGTTAAGATATGCATAGTTTAGTCATTGATACTTACCCTGCTTGTGTGATTTGTTTCAGACATTAGCATATCCTGCTTGTATGGTTTCGCCTTATTTGTGAAATTTTTTGTCGTATAGAAGAGGCATGCAGTGAAAATAAATTTGTTCTCCCTCATTCTCTCTCTCTCTCTGGCTCACAGACATCTGAGAGGGAGCCCTCCCAATCCCACTGTTCTTTGTCTTTCTTTTTTCATTCCCTCCTCCCAACTCAGGCCCTGCTCAGCAGAGGCTGGAACCCCACAAGTGGCACCTGAACAGGGACCTGAGTACTGGGGATTGGCATTGGCTGGAAAGGAACCCTCGTGGAGGCTGGCGTTTTTTGTGTGCAGCATTGTGATTCATGAGTAAGTAACCAAGGGAAAAGGATTAATCATTGGGAGTAAAACATGGGACATTTACATTCCAAGGAACACACTCTCTTTGTGCAGATGTTAAAAATCTATGCTGAAAGCTAGAGGAACTAAGGTTGCAGATAGACAATTAGATAAATTTTTGCAGTTTGTAGAAGAAGTATATCTCTGGTTTCCTGAGGCTGGGATGGTTAATCTGACTACCTGGGAGAAAGTAGGTAGTTGTTTGAAATAGGTAGTTGTTTGAAGAATTATTATATCAAGTGTACGGTCCTTAAGCCGTGCCAGTAGATGCTTTATCTCTGTGGAACCTAAGAGATTACTTAGACCCCTCTTCTGAGTCTCACAGAGCAGAGCAGGTTCCTCTGTCATTGCAGCATTCCCCTTCAGCTTCTGCTCTAGCTGCCCATGATGACCAGAAGGGACACCCTTCTAAAGATTTTCAACAGGAGCAGGATGAGCCTGCTGCTCGGTATCACAGTGATGAGATATTTGTGACTACTTGAGCCTCTGTGACGGAGTTTCCTGAAACTCCTAGCCTGCCTGTGAAAGAGGCTGAGCCCTCTACTCTTTCTTTATCTTCTGATACTTTTGCTCAACTTGTGGATTTGCTTACTGTTCTGGCTAATAGGTGCTCAGTTTCGAAAGAGGAAGTGCCTTTGTGTCATACTTTGAGTTCAAAAGGGAAGTGCCTTCCATACCAGTGTCTCATTCCTCAATTTCTAAGGTGGAGATCTCTCCTGGAGGTAGCAAGGACTCCCCCTTTAGTCTCAACAACCCCTCAATTGACACCAACTAGAGCCTTGCTTGTGGATCATGGATCCGCACCATCCCACTTCCTGGCTTCTGTCCAAATTCAGCGGCCCGATGTTAGGAAATGTCTGGTGTATCTCTCTCCCCTTTACAGAAGCCTGCTCAGTACGCCTTGCTGCAAGGAGATAATTTAGAAGGATTTCACACCTATCCGGTAGAAACCATAGGCTTTGATGATCAGGGAAAGGAGATGCGAGAGTATCAGACTTTGTCTCTTAAGTCCCTGAAGGACCTAAAAATGCTGTGGCACAGTATGGAGCCACAGCACCATTTACATTAGCTATACTAGAAACTATTTCACAAGAAGCTTTGACTCCCTCTGATTGGCATATGGTTGCTAAGGCATGTTTGTCGGGTGGAGAATATTTGTTATGGAAGACAGATTTTTGGGATAGATGCGAAGAGCAAGCTGAAAGAAATAGAGGAGATGGACTGAATAAGATTAATCTAGACATGCCTGTGGGCCAAGGAGAATACTCCTCCCAAGAGGCACAGATTTTATATCCCTGAGATGTGTATGGTCAGATCAGTGGAGCAGCATCAGGAGCATGGTGTCGATTACCATCGGCTGGAGTTAAGACAGAGCAGTTTTCAAAAATATGTCAGGGGCCTGATGAGCCTTACCAAGATTTTGAATCTAGATTGTTGCAGGCTGTAGGTCGAATGGTGGTAGATGAAGAGGTAGGGACTCTTTTGGTAAAACAACTGGCCTATGAAAATGCCAATTCTGCCTTCCAAGCAGCCATTCATCCCTACCATAAGAAAGGGGATTTAACAGATTATATTCACTTGTGTGCTGATATTGGGCCTGCCTATATGCAGGGGATGGCAATAGCTGCAGCTTTACAAGGTACTCCTCCACACAAAATTTTTAATGTAATGAGATCTGGTAATGGAGGAACCCGAGGCACTTGCTTCAACTGTGGGAAAATGAGCCATTTTAGTAGGGAATGCTCTGCGTGTAATCCCAATTTGGGACCACCCTCCAGAAGGGGCCACCCTACATCCATGTGCCCATGATGCAAGCGAGGTATTCACTGGGCTAATGAATGCCATTCCAAGATGGATGCAAATGAAAATCCCCTGTCGGGAAACTTCTGAAGGGGCCAGCCCCAGGCTCCTCAAACAGTTGGGGCTATGTCCATTTACTCCCCACAGCCCATGCCCAACTTGCCTCCTCAGGGAAGTCATCTACCCAACAGGTCAGTGATCTCTACCACACCACCCCAGGGAGTGCCGGACTGGACCTCAGTTCCTCCTCCCACTCTGTATCAACCACAGAAATGGGTTCACAGGCTATTCCCATGGGTGTGTATGGCCTGCTCCTTGATGACATGGTAGGACTGTTACTGGGATGTAGCAGCCTTTCTCTGAAAGGCTTCCAAGTTCTCCCAGGAGTCATAGACTCTGAAATTACAGTTATGGGAAATGCTCTTCAGAATAATATCACACTCACTGTTGGCATAAAAATTGCCCAGTTAGTGTTGCTCCCTTTAAAGAAAATGGGATGTATTGTCTCTTCACAAAAGCGAGGGACTAATGCCTTTGGTTCTTCTGACCATGTATGTTGGGTGCAAGCCATAGGGGAAAAGCGGTCTGAGTATTCTCTGCATATAGAAGGCAAGACCTTGTGAGGTTTATTAGATACTGGGGCCAACGTCTCTGTTATTAGTCAAGCTCACTGGCCAACTTTTTGGCCTCTTCAGGAAGCAATGACTTCTTTGCGAGGTATTGGGCAGTCTAAGTCCCCTCTGCAGAGTAGCAAACTTTTGAATTGGAAGGATGATGAGGGCCATAAGGGAGTTTTTCAGCCCTTTGTACTTCCTTTGCTGCCACTTAATCTTTGGAACCAGGATGTCCTCCAATATATGGGGGTATTGTTATACAGTCCCAGCCTTCAGGTCACTTCCCAGATGCTCAATCAAGAATTTTTACCAAATCAAGGATTGGGAAGGGTTAATCAAGGAATGCAGTATCCATTAACCCCACCCATAAAAAAATGGGAGGTTTGGTTTAGGTAACCCTGAGGTTTTTCATTAATGGCCACTGCTTCTCCTGAGCCCCATCAGGAGACTGCTGATCCTATTACCTGGTTATCTGATGATCCTGTACGGGTGGAGCAGTGGCCACTCTCTGAAGAAAAGCTTACAGCGGCAACAGTGCTTGTTCAGGAGTAGCTGCTAGCCAGACACATTAAGCATTCCAACAGTCCTTGGAACACTCTTATCTTTGTATTTAAGAAAAAGTCAGGGAAATGGCATTTACTACAAGATTTATGGGCAGTAAATTGCTCCATGGAAATTATGGGGCCTCTGCAGCCTGGCCCGCCCTTGCCAGTGGCCATCCCAGCTGACTTTCACTTGTTTGTTATAGATTTAAAGGATTGTTTTTTCACTATTCCACTTTTCCCTCAGGATCAGAAACGTTTTGCTTTCTCTTTGCCTGCTATTAATTTTCAGCAACTGGTTCAGAGATTTCAATGGAAGGTTTTGTCTCAAGCCATGGCCAATAGCCCCCCCTTATATCAAACTTTTGTAGCCAGAGCCTTGCAGCCTGTCCCATCATGTTTTCCTGAAGCCTACATTGTTCATTACATGGATGACATTCTTGTTGTTCATCCCGATCCAGAGCGACTTCAGGTTGTATTTTTAAACTTACAATCTCCTCTTCAGCAATCTGGACTTATTATTGCTCCAGAGAAAGTCCAGAATGTAGCCCCATATGAATATCGTGGCAGGCTTATAGAGGGACGTAATGTGTGCAAGCAGAAGCTGCAAGTTCAGTTGGACTCTTTATTAACCCTTAATGATTTTCAGAAATTGCTAGGGGACATCAACTGGTTACGTCTCTCCTTGGGTATTTCTACTGCTCAACTAATGCCACTTTTTGCTATGCTGAAAGGAGATTCCGACCCTCAATCTCCTCACTCCTGAAGCTTAATCTGCATTGCAATTGGTATAGAGCACAATCGCTGCACAGCAGTTCTCTCACATCTCTGTTACTGAGCCTTGGTCACTGCTAATTTTGCCTACATCTTATTTGCCCACAGGAGTTTTTTTGGCAACAAGGACCCATGGAATAGCTGCATTTACCAGCCTCCCAACAACACACAGTGAGCCCATATTATGAATCTGTCACCCTCCTCATTACTAAGGGCCAACGGCCAGCCAGGGGGCTTTTTGGCCATGAACCTGCTTTAATTATAGTACCTTACACTGTTCCCCAAATGACTTGGTTTTGGGAGACATGCCCTGCATGTCAACTTTGCTGGACAAGTGGGCTTCCACTATCCTCCTTCTCGACTTCTTATTTTTGCAAAATATCATTCTTTTATTTTTCCTCAGGCTACCAGCGCTCAACCTCTGCAAGATGCTGATTTAGTCTTCACAGATGGCTCCTCTTTTGGAACAGCAGTTACTGTGATTAATGGTGTTTTTTCTCGTTTTCAGACAGATTATGAATCCGCTCAACAAGTCGAGCTGTTTGCAGTTTGTCAGGTCTTTGCAGATCTCCCTAAGAGATATTTTAATCTTTACACTGACAACCATTACGTTGCAGGTGTGCTGCATCATTTGGAAACTGCTAGTCTTCATACTGTCCCTTCCTTCTCCCCCACTGATGTAATTGCTCTTTTACAGACCATTCAATTGCATATTCATGCCTGTATGGAGCCCTTTTATGTTGCTCAGATTCGTACTCATTCTGCCCTTCCTGGTCCATTAGTGGAAGGCAGTGCCCTTGCTGATGAGGCTACGCAATTTTTTGCTTTCCCTTTGATATACCCTGCTTCCAAAGCTACTGCTTCTCATGCCCTTCATCATCAGAATGCCCAAAGTTTACGTTGCTAGTTTTCATTGTCTAGAGAAATGGCTAGACAAATAGTAAAAGACTGTCCTGTTTGTCCTCAGTTTCACTCCACTTCTGCTAAGGGTGTGAATCCCCGAGGTCTATTGCTAGAACACTTAAGGCAGATGGATATCACACACATCCCTTCTTTTGGGAATTTGGCTTACATGCACGTTACAGTGGACATGTGCTCTGGTTTTATTTTTGCCTCAGCCTGACCAGGCGAAGTGGCTCAATATGTTATAACCCATTGTTTTGCAACTTTCGCTGTCATGGACATTCCCAAATGTATTAAGACTGACAGTGACCCTGCTTATGTCAGTAAACCTTTTGCCCAATTTTGCTCCACATTTCAAATTTCTCATACTACCAGAATCCTCTATAATCCACAGAGGCCAGGTATAGTGGAGTGTGCCAATAGAATGCTCAAAACACAATTACAAAAATTAAAAAAGGGGGAATATACACATACCTCCCCACATACACTATTGGCACATGCATTATTAATTCTTAATTTTCTTAATTTGGATTATGAAGAGCTGATAATCCACTAGCTGAGACTGAATCACAGCGTGTTGAAACCTCTGGAGGCTGGGTGGAGATGGTTCTTTCCACCTCAGCAGGACCCCCTCAGCTTGGTACTTGGAAGCTTATGGTGGCTTTAGGGCCCATTATCATCTCCCACCAGTCTGAATCAAACCAGCCATCTTACAATGATTCCCATGAGGTGTTTGCCTGTGTTCCCGCCCCTTGCGTTTTATTGGCAGGGCCCTGGAAAATCACTATGGAGTCCTCTTATTTTTCCTTAAAGTGTTCTCATTGTAATCTCACTAATTGTGTCTCTCCTCGAAATAGAAGACAGCAAGTTGTGGTATTGCATCAGCCCTCTTTTGTTATGATGCCTGTAAATATTTCTGGGCAATAGTATCAGGACTCTGGCTGGCATGTACTTGACTGCCAGCGAAGATTTGTTGGACTTGTAGTTGCCGGTATTACTGCATTGGTTACGCTGATTGCAACAGCCACTGGTTCAGCAATAGCTTTGACTCAAGAAATCCACACTGCTCAGTATGTGGACAATCTGGCTAAGAACATTTCCACTGCTCTATCCAGTCAAGAAGCCATTGACTTTAAATTGGAGGCATGACTCAATGCATTGGAACAAATGATCCTGGTTCTTGGAGATCAGGTTGCTGATTTAAAGACTTGGATTATGTTACAATGTCATGCAGAGTTCCAATGGATTTGTGTAACCTCTAAGCCTTATAATGGTTCTTAATGACATTGGGATCTAGTTAGAAATCATTTGCTGGTAATTTGGTCCTCTAATAATGTTTCTTTGAATATTGCTTGATTACATCAAGATATTGTGAAGATTTCTACAGCTGGGTCACCTTTATTGCCTGCTGGCTCATTGGCTAATGATATTCTTGACAAAATTAAGTAATTGGTATCATCACATAGCCTATGGTCTACAGTACTTTCTTTAATAGCATTGGGAGTGCTGATTTTAATTTTACTGTTTTTCTCCCAGTCTGCATCCAGGCAGGAGGATGAGCCATCAGACAGCTCCAAATAGAGATCCAAAAATTGCGTTTAAAGGAAAAGGAGGAGATGAAGGAAATCAGAACATAAGCTGACAAGGTCCTTATGTTTCTTGGCTTGTGTTCAGGGAACCGAGCCTACATTTCCTTTGTCTCCTCTGACCTTTTGGTTGCATTTCTCTGGATAGCTAAGTGGCACCAAGTCTGACCAGGAACATGCTCATCCTAAGTGATTGCCTTGCTTAGCATATATGTTAAGATATGCATAGTTTAGTCATTGATACTTACCCTACTTGTGTGATTTATTTCAGACATTAACATATCCTACTTGTATGGTTTCGCCCTTCTTTGTGAGATTTTTGACCAATATAAGAGGCATGTGGTGAAAATAAATTTGCACTCTCTCTCACTCTCTCTGGCTCACGGATACCTGAGAGGGAGCCCTCCCAAACCCGCTGTTCTTTGGCTTTCTTTTCTCATTCCCTTCCCTCAACTCAGGCCCTGCTCAGTAGAGGCTGGGTCCTCGCAATTAAACCGAGAATTTCTTATCCAGATAAGCTCACCTTCATCAGTGATTGAGAATTAAAATCCTTTCCAGACATCCAATCTCTAAGAGGTTATGAAGTTTCCAGAAAAGCTCTACAGGGGACACTTTAAAAGGTTAAGCACAGAAGAAAGAAGAAAAGGATTGACCACATACTTCCCAAGAAAACAGCAGAGCACAGAATCAGCAGAGAATACAGCACAACAAGAAACTTGAAAACACACACATACATTAACCCCAAAGCCAAAAGAAAACAAGCAAAAAAAGGAAAAACTGTATAAGAACTTCATGACAGGGACAAACAATCATATTTCAATAATCAGCCTGAATGTGAATGGACTAAATGCAACACTGAAAAGACACAGAATGGCAAACTGGATAAGAAACCATGACCCCATTACTTGCTGCATCCAGGAGACTCATCTCACTTCAAGGGACTCACACAGACTCATTGTTAAAGATTGGAAAACGAGTTTTCAGGCAAATGAATCACAAAAGAAGGCAGGAGTTGCAATCTTAATATCAGACAAAACAATCTTTAAGCTATCAAACATTTAAAAAGATGCAAAATGACACGACATAATGATAAAAGGTTCAATCCATCAACAAGAAATATCCATCCTAAGCATATATGTACCCAACACAGGAGCACCAGCATTTATAAAGCAACTACTAAATAAATAAAAAAGATAATGACTCTAACACTATTATAGCAGGGGACCTGAATACCCAATTGACAGCCCTAGATAGATCATTGAGGCAAAAATCAACAAGGAGATCCAAATCTAAACTTCACACTCGATCAAATGGATGCAATAAATTCCTACAGATTATTCCACCCAACAACTACAGAATATACATTCTACTCATCACCCATGAAACATACTCCAAGATTGATAAATCCTTGGCCATAAATCAAGCATAAACAAATTCCATAAGGTTGAAATCTTGCCATGCACACTCTCAGACCATAGTGGAATAACACTAAAAATCAACACCAACATTTCTCTAAAGCCCAAAAAGACATGGACACTAAATAGCATGATGCTGAACAACTGTTAAGTCAACATTTAAATCAAAGCAGAAATTGAAAGACTCCTGGAAACAAATGAAAATGAAGAACCATCTTACCAAAACCTCTGGGATGCCCTAAAAGCAGTTCTCAGAGGGGAATTTATATCTCTACGTGCACACATCAAGAAGACAGAAAGATCAGAAGCTGAGAGCCTAACAAATCACCTAAGGGAGTTGGACAGAGAAGACCACCAAAACCCCAACTTTAGCAAAAGAATTCAAATCACAAAAATAAGAGCCCAAATAACAGGACATAGTAGACAAAAATATCATAGAAAATATCAACAAAACAAAAAACTGGTTCTTTGAAAGAATTAACAAGATTGATGGGCTCCTAGCCAGAATGACCAAGAAAAAGTCCAAATAAACACAGTCAGAAACACAAAAGATCAAATCACAACTGACCCTGAAGAAATACAAAAGATTATCAGAGATTACTATGCACACCTGTATGGAAGCAAACTTGATAACCTAAATGAAATGGAGGACTTTCTGACATCACAAAACCTCCCCAGGTTGAAACAAGAAGACATTGAGTCACTAACTTGACCAATAGCAACCCAGATAATTGATTCTGTCATACAAAAACTACCTACCAAAAAAGCCCTGGACTGGATGGCTTTCCAGCAAAATTCTACAAAATGTACAAGGAGGAGCTGATACCAATCCTACTAAAAGTATTCCAGGCAATTGAGAAAGATGCAATTCTCCCCAAATCATTTTACAAAGCTAACATCACACTGATATCCAAACTGGATAAAGATCCAACACAAAAAGAGAACTACAGGCCAATATCCCTTATGAACATAGATGCAAAAATCCTCAACAAGATTCTAGCAAATTGGATCCAAAAACACATCTCAAAATCATCCACCATGACCAAGTAGGCTTCATCCTCAGGATGTAGGGCTGGTTCAACATTTGCAAGACCATAAATGTAATTAAATCAATCAACAGATGTAAAAACAAGACCCACATGATTATATCATTAAATGCACAAAAAGCTTTTGATAAAGTCCAGCATCCCTTCTTGATAAAAACCCCCAAACACCTAACTATAGAGGGAACATAACTCAAAATATTAAGTGCCATCTACAATAAATCCACAGCTAACATATAGCTAAATGGACAGAAACTGGAAACATTTCCCATGAAAACTGGAACAAGACAAGGCTGCAACTCTCACCACTCTTGTTCAACATTGTGTTGGAAGTCCTAGCTAGGGCAATTAGAAAAGAGAAGTAAATCGGGGGTATCCAAATAAGAAAAAAGGAAGTGATGTTACCCTTCTTTGCTGTGGGAAGGTCCTATACCTTGAAAGTCCAAGAAAATCTGTCAAAAACCTGCTTACACTGATAAAGGACTTTGGCAAAGTCTCAGGGTACAAAATAAATGTGCAAAAGACAGTTTCTTTTCTATACACCAACAACAAGCAGGTAGGGACCCAAATTAAAAACACAATCCCATTCACAATAGCCACAATAAAAATGAAATACCTCTGCATATTCCTTACCAGAGAAGTAAAAGACCTTTACAATGAGTGAAATAGTTAATGAAATATGTGAAATGTTTGCAATAACTTGCTTGACATAAGTAACCCCATTTTGTTAAAATCTTCCATCTTAGCTGTCTGCCTGACCTAAAAATGACCACCCCCAAGTATGTATGTGTGATTGTTGTAATGTTCCCATAACCACAGTTCCACAGCCTTATTTACCTGAAGAGTTCATGCTGACCATTCTTGCCAACTGTTTGAAAACTCCCTAACCACAAGTTCCAAGTAATTCTATGCCTTGTGAACTGAAATCCAAGATATTGTTTCTTTTGTTTTTAGTTCCTTGTACCCTCACCTCCTGCTATGTAACCCACTTGCAGATTTTGCCTTTATAAGCTTCTGGCTGATTCCACTCAGTGTCAAGAGATTTCTTGGCATGAGCTTACTCTTGACTGTGTGCTATTAAAGGACTCAAAATTTGAAACTGGTGTGCTGGCAATTCTCCATTTTTATGGTTTGGCTATAACATTTGGAGGCCCCAGCGAGAAGTTGCCAACCTTGCGAGGTGACCTCACTCCAGCTCTAGGCTCAATGGAGAAGTTACAGGGGTGGCACACCCTGAATCATTCCAGGGCCCTATAACCTCTCATCTGGCTTGGAGGGAGAAGGAATGACTGCTGATTTCCTCCCACCTCAAAAATTCCTGAGTCCATCTGCATTCTCCTAGGAGGTAAGAATTTGTTCTGGTTGTCGGTAAGAATCTGTTTTGTTCTGTTTGTGGCCACAATTCTGTTTAAGGAAGTCACAGCCTGAAGAGGTCATACTTTGGACACTGTTCATTAGGCCAAGACATTGACTGAATAGAATCCTCTGGTTTTCTGTCCTGAGGTTGTTCCAGGGATCCATAACTCTTCTGGCTTGGTCCAGACATGCTCTGTCTGTTGTTATGTTTAACTGTGTGTTTTAACTGTTTGTTGTTTGCTCATTGTTTGTTATAGGTTCACAGAATTCACAACCTGTCAGTTCTCTGAACTGTATATTGAAAAATGTCTCTGTTGTATTTGCTGAGGACTACAGCCTTTCAAAATGGGCTTTTGAATTTAATGTTGGTTAAACCTCTACAGAGTCTTTCAATGTTCATAGTACTAAGTCTGTTTGGAAGACCGTCACAGGAATTCCTGGTCACCTGGATCAGTTTTCCTATATTGACCAATGGCTAAATTTAGTTCAAAAACCTCCTCCATTGTTAAAAATATGTTCTCTTAAAACTCAGGACCCTTCCCATAAACCACACTATATGGAGACAGAGTTTCTAACTTGAAAACAAGAGGATGCTATATACAAAGGCCCCTGGCTAACTCTTCAAGGAAAACTTGTTTTATCTGTTTCTCAAGAGAATAAAACCTTGCCAAAATCCAAACCATAGGTTTTAACCTCCCTGGTAAAATCAATCATGTGCACACATTGTCCCACCTGGGATGATTGCCAGCAGCTCCTTTTAACCCTATATACTTCTGAAAAGTCAGAACACATTAGAACTGAAGTTAAAAAGTCTGTCCTGGCCTCAGCAGCTGGAACAAAGGGAAAAAGTCAGGAAATGTTAGAGGAGGTTTTTCCCTCCTCTTGACCAGATTGAGACCCTAACACTTTGACAGATTCTAGAACATTAAAAACTTATCACTGGACTCTAGTAGCTGGTTTGAAGGTAGCAGCCCAAAAACCTTTTCGTTTTTCCAAAACTACCAAGATTATTCAGGGTCCCGAGGAGTCACCAGGGGCGTTTCTTGAACGTCTTCAGGAGACATTCAGTTCCTATACCCTGTTTGACCCCTGGCACCGAGAATACTCAGGCTATCAATTTGACTTTTGTGGCTCCAGTGGCTCCTGATATCCAGAGAAAGTTACAGAGGCTTTAAGGTTTCACAGGACTAAACATTTCTCAACTGCTCGAGGTAGCTCATAAGGTTTTTAATAACCGAAATGCTGAGAAACAGAAACAGGAAGACAAGAAAATGGAGAGAGCAACAAAACAGCAAACAAAAGTATTAGTTGCTGCCCTCCAGGCCTCCCAACCTGGCTTGAGGTCAGCACTTAAAACAAAAAGAGAAACTAGAAAAGGAAAAAAGGAAATTGGATGCATCCAGCTAGCTAAGAATAAATGTGCATATTGAAATTAGCTGGGTCACTAGGTAAAAAAAAATTGCCCTCACCACCCAGAGATAGGACCCAAAGTCAATTCTGGTCCTGCCCTCTACTGGTGACCCTGCGGTTGTGCAAACCTATTTTTGCTTTTGAATAAACAGATCCTGACTCGGGGGACACCAGCCAGCTAACTTGGACCTGGTTACCACAGGGTTTCAAGAATTTCTCAACCCTTGTCGAGGAAGCTTGGCAACAAGATGTGGAGGGTTCCATGCCTTCACCCTAAATTTACTTTACTCCAATATGTAGATAATCTCTTGCTTGTGGCAGCAGACTTGGATACTTATTTAATAGGTACTAAGGCTCTGTTATAGCTCCTCCAAGACTTGGGCTAATGTGTGTCAGCAAAAAAGGCACAATTCTGCTCAACTAAAGTTTCCTACCTGGGATACCAGTTAAAAAGGTGTAAATGAGCCCTGACCTCTACCCGGAAAGAAGTCATTTTTCAAATTCCCATGCCAACCACAAAGAGACAGGTACAGGAATTCCTGGAGGCAGCAGGGTATTGCCAGCTGTGGATCTCAGGATTTGCTAAAATTGCCAAGCCCTTGTATACAACCACAGTAGGAAATCAGCCCCTAAAATTGACTGCAACTAAGAAATAAGTGTTCCAGAAGTTAAAAACGGCTGTAACCTAAGCCCCAGCTCTAGCCCTTCCAGATGTTACCAAACCTTTCCACTTGTTCATTCACAAATAATGAGGAATTGCAAAAGGTGTCCTCACTCAGACCTTAGGACCCTAAGGAAGACTGGTGGCTTACTTGTCAAAAAGACTGGACCCAGTGGCTTCTGGCTGGCCCTCTTGTCTCCAGGTCATTGCAGCCACAGCCATACTTAAGAAAGGAGATAAATTAACTTTTGGCTAGAACCTGGCTTTAACTGTTCCTCATGCTGTTGAAACTCTGCTCCAAGGAACCTCTGGTCACTGGATGTCAAACATTCGCATCACCCAGTATCAAAGCCCCTTACTTGAACAACCTAGACTAACTTTCTCTCTTACTCAGTGCCTCAGTCTGGCCACCCTGCTGTCCAATAATAATCCATAAATGCCAGTTCATGACCGTGAAGACATGTTGGACATCTCCCAGACTAGTCAACCTGATATTTGGGACACTTCCTTAAGTCAGGCTGATGCTGACTTGTTCATGGATGGTAGCAGCCTGGTAATAGAGGGAGTCCACAAGGCTGGTGCAGCTGTAACCATGGCTCATGATGTAATCTGGTCACAGGCATTGTCTCAAGATATCTTGGCTCAAAAAGCTGAGTTAATTGCTTTAACTCAGGCCCTGTACTGGGAAACAGGAAAGCAGGTAAACACTTTCACCTACAGTTGGTATGCTTTTGCTACACTTCATGTGCATGCCATGATCTACAAGGAATGAGGTCTTCTTACCATGGCAAGTAAGACTATAAAAAAACAAGTCCAGCTCCTTCTCTCCCAAAACAGCCTACCTATACTCAAGAGGTGGAGGAACAGGTGGACCTAGCGGGAGCTCATAAAATCTCCACTGGATGGTGAATCAAGAACTCTAAAATTATTTTAAGTCCCAGAGAAAAATGGGAAATAGATTTCACTGAAATAAAACCTCCTCATGCAGGCTATGGCTATCTACTGATGTTTATTAATACTTTTTCTGAATAGATAGAAGCCTTTGCCACCAAAAATAAAACCACACTTATGGTTATAAGGTATTTGTTATATAAAATTATCCCTAGCTTTGGGCTCCCCCTCTCTATTGGCTCTAATAATAGTCCTGCCTTTACCTCATCCATGGTGCAGCTGGTTAGTAAAGTACTAAACAGTAACTGGAAATTACATTGTGCTTACCGACCGCAGAGCTCTAGACATGTAGAACACATAAACCAAACTCTAAAATCTACCTTAACCAAATTAGTAATAGAGACTGGTGAAAAATGGGTAAACCTTTTGCCTTAGGCACTCCTTTGGACCCAATGTACCCCATATAAACCTGGGTTTACCTCATATGAAATCATGTTTGGAAGACCCCCTCCTCTGTTGCCTCAGTTGCAGGATCTCATCCTAAAAAAATAACTAATCAGTCTCTGTTAAAGTGTCTTCAGTCCTTCCAGCAGGTTTAGGTCACTGTCCACTTTGGCGTCTGTGCTGTTTTGCCCACTCTGTCTTCCACATCTTGTCATCCATGCCAGCTAGGAGATCTGGTTTCTGTCAAAAAATTCCAGAAAGAAGGATTAACTCCTGCCTGAAAGGAACCCTTTATCATCATCATCACCACTTCAACAGTGCTCAAAGTCAATGGGATACCAGCCTGGATTCATCACACCTGAGTCAAGAGAAAAAAATCTTGGTTCCAATCCTTGTTTAACTGGAACCCTTGGTTAACAACTCTCATCACCACTTTGGCTGGTCCACTTATCCACCTTGTCCTCAGTTTGCTTATAGAACCTTGTATATTCAATTGGTTTATAATTTTGTCAAACAATAAATCAATTCTGTAAAACTTATGCATGTAAAAACCGATTATAATTCCATACACATGACTGATGAGTCAACGAATTGATTCATGTACAACTAGAAGGGGGGAATGAAATAGCTAATGAAATATGTAAAATAATTGCAATAGCTTGCTTGACATAAGTAACTCCATTTTGTTAAAATCCTCCATCTTAGCTATCTGCCTGACCTAAAAATGATCCCCCAGTGTGTACGTGTGGTTGTTGTAATGTTCCCATGATCACAGACCCACAGCCTTGTTCCCCTGAGCTGCTCACACTGACTTACTGATCATTTGGAAACTCCCTAGCCACAAGGTCTGTGTAATTGTATGCCTTGTTAACTGAAATCCAAGAGATTGTTCCTTTTGTTTTTAGTTCTTTGTACCCTCATCCCCTGCTATGTAGCCCACTTGTGGATTTTTCCTTAACAAGCTTCTTGCCGATTCCACTCAGTGTTGAGAGCTTTCTTGGAATGAGCCTACTCTTGACCACGCACTATTAAAAGACTCAAAATTAGAACCTGTTGTGCTGGCGATTCTCCTTTCTCGTGGTTCGGCTATAACATGAGAACTAAAAAACCCTGCTCAAAGAAATAAAAACAAACAAAAAAACAAAGAAATGAAAAAATATTGCATGCTCATGGATAGGAAGAATCAATATTGTTAAAATGTCCATCCTACCAAAGGCAATCTACAGATTCAATACAATACCCATTAAGTTACCAACATCATTCTTCTCAGACCTGGAAATGACAGTATAGAAATTCATATGGAAATATAAACAACCATGAATAGCCAAAACAATCCTTAGCAAATAAACAAGCCTTAGGTATCACACTTCCAGACTTCAAACTTCACTATAAGGCTACAGTAATCAAAACAGCCTGGTATTGGTACAAGAACAGGCATAAAGACCAATGGAGCAAGATAGAGATTACAGAAGCAAAGCCTCAATTTCTCAGCCAACTCATCTTTGAAAAGCCTCCAACAACAACCACTGGGGAGAGGAGAACCTATTCATTAATGGTGCTGGGAAAACTGGCTGACCATGTGTAGAAGATTGAAGCAGGACCCCACCATACACAAAATTTAACTCTAAATGGATCAAAGACCTAAATGTAAAACCTCAAACTATAAGAATCTTAGAAAATGCAGGAGACACCCTTATGGAAATTGGAACTGGTAACCAATTTTTGATCAGAACCCTAAATGCCCATACCTTAAGAAATAAGATAGACAAAAGGGACCTAATCAAACTAATGAGCTTCTGCAAAGCAAAAGAAACCATCAAGAGAGTAAGGAGACAACCCATGGAATGGAAAAAAATATTTGCTAACTGTATATCTGACAAAGGTCTAACATCTAGGATTTACAAGGAATTCAAACACGCCAAAAGGAAAAAAACAAACAGCCCCATTAAAAAGTGGGCAAAAGACATGAATAGACACTTCTCAAAAGAAGATACATGAGCAGGCAACAGACACAGGAAAAAGGGCTCAGCCTCACTCATCAACAAAGAAATGCAAATCAAAACAACATTGAGATACCACCTAACCCAGTAAGAATGACCATCATTAATAAAACAAACAACAGCAGATACTGGCGAGAATGTGGAGAAAAAGGAACACTTCTACACTGCTAGTGAGAATGCAAGCTAGTGCAGCCTTTTTGGAAGACAGTGTGGCATTTCTGAAAGAACTAGAAATTGACCTTCCATATGACCTAGCAATTTCCCTATTGGGAATGTACCCAGAGGAACTCAAATCATTCTACAAAAAAAGATACCTGCACACGTATGTTTGTTGCAGCTCTATACACAATAGAAACATGCAACCAACTATGATGCCCATCGAAGCTAGACTAGCTAAAAACAATTGTGGTGCATATACACAATGGAATATTATGTAACCATAAAGAAGGACAAACATATGAACTTTGCAGCAGCTTGGATGGATTTAGAGTTGATCATACTCATCTATCTATCACAGAAACAAAGAACAGAATACCATATGTTCTCACTCATAAGAAGACCTTAAACAATTAGAATACGATAAGAAAGGGATTGGCAGTAGTGGGAAACTGTCAGGGCAGTGGGGGTGGGATTGGTAGTTGAGGGAAACTGCTAAGGGAGGGAGGGGCACACGTCATCAACAAGGGTACTTGCATAATCAACGTTTGTATACCTCACCCTGAATTGTACCCCACATCTTTATAATAAAAAAAAAGAAGAAACAATGTAAAAGCCTATGCATGAAGGACATACTTGAGAATATCATATCCATTCAAAAACATGATGACATGGGTGATATTCAAAATAGTAGAAAATAATAGAAATCTATTATTGAGATCATTGTCATGCTAGAATTAGAAAAAAGAACACATGCAACAGACAAAACTTCAAAGACAAATTAGAATACACCATTCCCAAATTGAATGAGGGCCTGAAACTATAGATGAATAGGGCCAATCAAACAGAGAAAACTGTATTAAAGAGTAACCAACATTCAGGAGCATCTTAGTGAATTAATGGAATTCTAAGAATAAGGAAATAATGCCTTAAACATCGAGACAGCAAGAGGTGGCCACCTACAGGTAAAAATATTAGTCTAGCTTCAAATTGCCAGGAAAAACAGCTGTCAGTTGAAAGTGGAACAGTCTGCACGGAAGTACATACACTCGGGCCCACAAAGTCCTGTTAATGCAAAGACAACAGAGAGACTATCAATTATGTGAAGATTCGGAAATATAGAATCCATTTATCTTCCCTGATGGATCTACTTGAATATAGTGCAATGAAAAATAAAGTGTAAACGTCATGAAATTTCTGTTCTGTATATAGGTATTTGAATGCAGACTTCCAGCTAAATGCTTATAGTTATAAATAATGTATATAATTATATGTAATACATATGTAACTCGCTAAGTTATATAAAATTATAATATATATATACACACATATATATAACTTGTTATAACTTGTTAAGATGGAAGACTGCACATGACAACAATATTATGGAGACCAAAAGCCTATAGTAACATAGTGTATGATATTGTATCACATTGTACGAAAGCTGCTCAGAAGGAGGGAGATGAAAATTGGCAAGGTTAAATATCTTAATTTTCTCATACCCCATTAAGGAGGAGATTCAGTAGATATTATTGTGATATAGAAAGCATATAAGTAAAAAAAAGTTGTAGGTTTAAAGATGTTATCTAAAGTTACATACTTTCTAAATTATAAAGTAGAAAATAAATGAAATAAACTATTTTTTAAGTATTGGAAAAGGAAATAATTAAAAAATGAAAATATAATTACATCATAATACCAAACCAATTGTCTAATAATCACTGTTCTAATTTTTTAAAATACTGATCAAATTAAAAGTAAATAAAAACAAAAATAATTCACAAAAGGAAGTTCAGTTCTAGTACACAAGGAAAGTTATATATGATAACTTTATATTGATGAGGGGTTAAATTCACTGCAGAGGTATAGATGTCATGAATATACTTCTAAAAATAAAATATACAGAGCAAAAGTCTTCAGAAATACAAGTAAAAGTATAAAATACAATAACGAGAGATTGCTTTGTTTAATTTTTTAGTCTTTGACAAACCAACTAGACAAAATATAAGTAAGGATATTGAGAAGACTTCTATATATATTATATAGAATGGTGTTTTAAGTTGCCATTTTATGAATTGATGCCTTTTAAGTTAATACGTCTATCTCCATAAATTTCAAAAACTAAAAACTATACAAACTGTACTCTTTAAATGCAATGTCATATAATCAAAAGCAATTAACAAAGCAGAAAAAATAAGAAAAACTTCATTTTTTAAAATTTCTGAGTTCTGCTTCTGGCATAGTCATGTAAGCCATCACAGACTACTCCTGAGACCGATAAAAAATATAAACTCTGGGCAAACTACCCCCCCAAAAAAGTTAACAACAACAAAACATTCTGAAAAGTAAACCAAAGTAGATGATAGGGGAGAGGAGTCTAAACCTAGACCCATAGCAGACGCAGAAGTGATTTTCCCAAATGTTTGTAACTTGACCTTCAAAACAGACCACAGTTGCTGGGGTAGAACCTGTCTGCCACAGAAATGAGGGACGGGAGCCTGAGTAAAGGTTGGCAACCTCCAGATTGCCACAGGGAATCCTGGAGAAGAGAAAGCAGGCAGAAGGACTCCCCTAATTTAATATAAGCACACTGCGCTAGACTTTGGATGACCCCCACATGCATGCATGCAATAGAGTACAAGTTTAAAGTAAGACCAAACAGTGACACTGTATTTTGTCCACTAAGTTATTCAGGCTCAGAAACAGCACAGGCAGATAACTAGACTGCAAGACACTGCAGCCAACATGACTTGGTAAACAAATGAATGTGAAAGCTGTGTGGCAGAATGATGTCTAAGACAAGTCCTGGGATTTGCTTTGTGGAGACAGAAAGATTTCCTTTGGGAAAGGGTTAGGTTTGAGATGACTGTTTGATAGCCCAGTGGTGACTTCTAATACGGGTTTTAAATATATATATATGTAAAGATCACTTGAATTATAGATTTGGGAGCTACCAAGTATAGGGTATAATTGGAAAACATAGAAATTTCCCAGGAAGAGTGTCTTATATTAGTGAGCATTCTTATTGAGAATGTAAAACATTATCAGAATATGTTATTCCATGCATTCATGTATTCACTTATTCATTCACTTAAGCCGTCTGTCCCCTTGTGTTCTAAGCTTTGTCCTAGACACTAAAAATACAATTGTAAACTCTTAGCCAAATGTTATTTGACTTCTCTCAAACAAGTTTTGGGAATGTTTAGCTATCAAACAGACTTCTATGATCAGCATTGTTCTGTTCCTATATTCACTTTTTATCACTGTGAAACAAATTGACACTTAGTGGCATAAAATAATGTCACACTTTCATTATCTCACAATTTCTGTGAGCCAGGAATTTGAGCACATCACAGCTGGGCCCTCTACTTAGGGTCTCACAAGGTGACAATCCCAGGTTTTAGCTAGTCTGCATTCTCATTCTGAGGGTTGACTGGAGAAGAATGCTAACTCAAGTTGGCAGATTCTATTTTCCTGCAGTCACAGGACTAAGGGCCAGCTTCTTAGTGGCTGCTAGCTGGAGGCTGCCCTCAGCTTCTCAAGGCTACCAGCAGTTCCTAAGGGCTTCCTGCAGTTCCTAAAGGCAGGCTAATTTTACTTGCTATTTAGCTTTTCAAGCATGGCTACTTAATTCATCAAGTCAGCAGTCTCTAGAGATCAGCTAGCAAGGCAGAATCTTATACAATGTTACATAATCATTGGAAGTGACATGCTATCACCTTTCCCATATTTTAGTGATTACAAATGAGTCACAGGTCCCATTTGTAATCAGTGGGAGAAGACATAAGGCCATGAATGCCAGGAGACAGAGCTCACTGGGGCACCTTCGAGCCTGTCCACCCAAGTTCCTTTGGATGACACTGCACATATCTATGAGAAAAAATGCATATAGCATACTTTATGTCCCAACATTTTTGGCTGGGGGCAATACTGGTGTTCCCAAAAAAAGAAAGAAAGAAAGAAAGAAAAAAAACCCAAATAACAAAAAAACACATTCTGGGAAATGCTAACCCAAGAGGAAGAAAGTGACATATACAACAAATATATTTGAATTCCTGTTCATTTTCATCCGCCTCTCCTTCCCTCCTGCTATTCCTCTATACACACAGAAATCTTATTAATGTGACTTTATTAAAGGTCAAAGCATACTAAGTCAAATATCATTATAAAACATTTGTTTTTCCAGCTGCTCAGTGAAATCATTGCTTCTTATCAATATAATTGAATTTATTATTTATTGATTGATATTATTATTACATTAAGAGTAAGAGCTTCAGTTTCATGGGCTTATGTGGACACTTGGTGATACTTTTTCATGAAGACATTTTATAGTGAATTGGTGAGGCTTATATCATAGGAGACTCCATTTTTCCTTGAAATTCTGCCCACGGCTTTTTTTTTTTCGTAGCTCAGGCAGATATATCCTGGACCAGACTGGGTAATAGGTACGATGCTGTTCCTGTTTTTCCAGAAGCACTGATCCTTGTTCTTTTTCTTCCTCACTAACAAATCAATTCATATTAAAAGACAAACTGGCTCAACTTGCTCAGCAGACTCATCCAGAGTTCAAGTATGACTTAAGGGTCAGCTAATATCCCCACTACACTCTTCTACCACCTTTGACAACTTTGATATTTCAAATGAATATCTCTCCTGTGGAGTCTTCTTATTATGCCCCAATGGAAACCAATTAAGAATGAATCTGAAGGAATGTAATATCTGTAAGAAATGACCTCAGGTTCAGAAAGTATGCAAGGGATATTGGGAATGATAGCCTACACGTTAGAGCCAATGGAAGATGGGTGTGGCATCAGAAGTCTTTGATAAACTTTCCCTCTCTCATTTGAGAAATTTTGAATTTGATAGTTTTCCAATTATTTCTTAGTAGTCCTGAATTTTAGAAAATTTTCTTGCGTTTGCTCCAAGGGACAATTTAGAAATTGAACTAGACAACCTTAATCTTCACAGTCAGAGTAGCACAGGAAAATGTAAGATTTAGAAAGTTGCTAGATGCAAATTTATTAGAGGTGGTGTCCAAGAAGAAATTGCATTGGAGAAAGTTAAACAGGCGGGGCTAGCTTTATGCTGGCCATCGCAACAGGAAAGACTGTACTCAACTCCACTAAAAGAAAAGGCAGAAGAGATTTTAAGCACAAAACAAGCTAGTGGAAAAGTACTGAAAACCAAACAAAGACCTCCCCCAGCCCATTAGCAGGGAGGTTGATCAATGGGATGTGTGGAGCACATTGAGTTATTCCTGAATTAGCAAATGTGTTTCTCTGTGATTAGGCCATCTGTGTTTTCTAATTGCCACCCATTGAGGCTAGGCTTCCACTCTCCCATGGAGACTGGGAGATAGTGCTGTAGTGTTCTTTCATATTCATATTTCAAAGGGATTGTTCCCAGGTCTTCCAGAAAGACAATTCTGGGATATAAAACCAGCATAAGGCTTTTTAAAAGATTTACATTTCAAAGAGGCAGAGAAAGAATTTACAATCAAAAGTTTTCTAAACTAAATGTTCTAGAAATGGAGGTCAGACCTAGAGTCAGAAAGAAAACTGTCAAGCTAAAGAAAAAGTTAACGCTGTCTTGGTCAGTGGTATATTGACTGTGGCCTGTTGGAAATAAATGATCCTTATCCAAATCAGAGAAGGCTCACACCATCTGTTTCGATGAGTACCAGTAATAAAATAAAGCAATACAGCAAAAAAGTAATCTTCATAACTTGCTATATGTAGTACACAATTTTATTTTATAAATTATATCTGCAGCAAAATACAAAAATTAGAAAACCTGAGATTGAAAGACCTTTAAGAACTTTTTTAGTTCAAATATATTACCTCTACAACCATCTATGTATATTTTTGTTTACAGCTCTATCTCCTTTCATTTTATTTGAATATCATTCTGTTTAAAATGTAAAAGAAATGACTTATAGTTTGAACTTCATATTTTACTGAAGTTTTTAGATTTTGCTGATTTTGTAGGAATATAAATTGATCAAAATCTTTACGTAGTTTGGCCAATCTGAAGATTAGGATAACATAGCAAACTGTTTTCAGCATTGAGAATCACATAAATGTACACCAATTGATACTATCTATTAAAAATTTTCATTGAAATTATTAATTAATGCTTTTTTTTTTCAAGAAATACCATTTTTCTAAACTGATTTTTTTCATCAAAACATTTGGCTATTCAAGTAATAACTGAATAGCAGTTGAGCATCTGGGTATAATTTCTAGGATCTATAGCAGCTGAGTGAGACTGGGTTAAAATCATGTTAGATGTGCTAGTCATCAATTTAAAGTTTGTAATATTTACAACAAAAGACCTTGGTTGACACAAAACTGGAAACAGAAACTGCAATAACAATCAACTCTTAGATAATGCTCTAGATAAATTTAGCATGCTTTAACAGACAAGTTTCAAAATAGTCTTTAAATTGAATTATTGCAATTCAATTATAAAAGGAAATTATAAAAGAAAAGATTGAAGTATTGGATTGTATTATGGGGGTAAACATGAATATCCCAATAGCAAAAGGCATTTTTTTTTTTTTTGCCAAGACCTTAAGGCATGTTCTGGGGTGTTCTTTCTTTCCTGCTTTTCTTTTTATTCTTTTTCTTCTTCTCAGTTGTCATCTTCTTCTTCTCTTCCTTCTTCATCTTCTTCCTCCTCCTCCTCCTCTTCTTCTTCTTCTTCTCCTCATTACTGCTATTGTCTCTTTATGTAGCAGTTAAAGTTGTATATGAACCTAATTTAGTATACTGAACTAAAGCCAAATATTGTCCAAGGTCCACTACTTTTTAAAATTACTTTGTTTTAAATTTATTTGTAAAATTAATCTTTTTCCCCTCAAGAGTAGATTAACTATAGCAACCAAGTTGTACAATATACCTTTGAACATATTGTTCCTACATAATTGAAATTTTGTATTATTTGATTAAGATCTCCTCAATCTCTCCAACCATTATCATCTGGTAATCATTCTATTCTCTTCTTCTATGAGTTCAACTGGTTTAGATTTTATATGTAATACCCTACAGTATTTGTCTTTTTGTGCCCAGCTTATTTCACTGAGCATAATGTAATCAAGGTTCATTGATGTTGTAAATGACAGGGTTTCCTTTTTTTAAAGGCTATATAGTATTCCCTCATGTATACATACCATATTATATTTATCTGTTTATCTGTTGATGGACACAAGTTAATTCCACACCCTGGCTATTGTGAATAGTGTTATAATAATCACAGGCATGCAGATATCTCTTTGACATACTATCATCATTCTTTTGGATATATACATACATTCCTTTGTATATAGTCACATTCCTAGCTTGTGTGGTACTTCTTTTTTTACTATTCTGAGGAACCTCTGCAAAGTTTTTCCATAACGACTATACTAATCTAAATTCCCACCAATGTTATTCAGGAATTCCCCTTTCTCCACATCCTTATCAAAACTTGTTATCCTTCATTTTTAAAATTAACAGACATTCTAACAGATGTGAGATGATATATCTTATTGTGTTTTTAATGTGATGAATAGTGCTGCTGAGTATTTTGTAATATGCCTGTTGATCATGTGTATGTCTTCTTTTTAGAAATGTCTATTTAGGTCCTTTGCCCATGTTTTAATTGCATTATTTGTTTTCTTGCTATTGAGTTGAGTTCCTTTTATATTTTTTATGTTAACCGCTTATGAGATGTATAGTTTGTGAATATTTTATTCTGTTACATTGGTTAGCTCTTCACTCTTTGGTTTGTTTTCTTAACTGTTGGAAGCTTTATAGTTTGATGTAATCTCATTTGTCTATTTTTGTTGTTGTTGTTACTTATGCTTTTTTGGATCATATCTAAAAAACCATTGATCAGGCCAATATAATGAAGATTTTCGCTATGTTTTCTTCTAGTAGTTTTACAATTTCAGGTCTTATATTTATCTTTAATCCACTTTGAGTTGGTTTTGTATATGGTGTAAAATAAGACTCTAATTTCATTCTTATGCATGATGATATCTAGTTTTCCCAACACCAGTTATTAAAGAGGCTGTTTTATCCTCATATATATTCTTGGCACCTTTATTAAAAAAATGACTGTAAATTCATGAGCATATTTCTGGCTGTCTATTCTGTTCCATTGATCTATGCATCTGTTTTTATGTCAGGAGCATGCTGTTTTAATTACTATAGCTTTGTAGTATATTTTGAAGGTGTTGTGATGCCTTCAACTTTGTTCTTCTTACTCAGGATTGCTTTGCTTATTCAGGGTATTTTGTGATTCATACAAATTTTTAGACTAAAAAAATCTCTGTAAAAATTTCATTGGAATTTGGATAGGAATAGAGTTTAGTATGTAGATTGCTTTGGGTAGTATGGGCATTTTAACAGTATTAATTCTTTCAATCATGAACATGAGATATATTCCCATTTATTTGTATCTTTCATCTCTTTCATCAATGTTTTATAGTTTTACAGGTACAGGTCTTTTATCTCCATGGGAAAATCTATTCCTAAGTAATTTTTTTGCAGCTATTATAAATGGAATGGGTTTATATAAGATTATGTTATCTACAAACAGGAACAATTTAACTTCTTTTCCAGGATGAATGACTTTATTTTTTTCTCTTACCCAACTGCTCTGGCTAGGACTTCAAGTAATATTTTGATTAAAAGTTATGAGAATGAAGATTCTCGTCTCATTTCTGATTTTAGATAAAATATTTTGTCAACTTTTCACCATTGAGTTTGGTCTTAGCTGTAGGTTCGCCATATTTGAGTTTTATTGCACTCAGGTATATTTATTCTCATTTCTTTCATTTAATTTGGTGAGAGTTTTTATCAGAAAAATATACAGAATTTTATGAAATGGTTATTCTATATTTATTGAGATGATCATGGAGTTTTTGTTCTTCATCCTATTAATATAGTGGTTGACATTTATAGGTTTGCATACGCTAGACCATCTTTGCATTCATAAACTAAATCCCATTTGATCATGGCTGAATGATCCTTCTAATGTGCTGTTGAATTCAGTTTGCTAGTGTTTTGTTGAGAATTTTGCATCTGTCTTCATCGGGAATATTTATGTAATTTTCTTTTCTGTACTGTTTTGATTGGCTTATTACCAGGATAATGCTGGACCCATAAAGTGAGTTAGGAAGTATTCTTCTTCTTCAGTATTTTAGAAGAGTTTGAAAAGGATTGGTATTTGTTCTTTAAATGTTTACAGAATTTACCTGTGATGTCATAAGTTCCTTAGTTTTTCTTTGATGGGAAACTTTTTATTACTGATTCAATCTTCTTACTCATTGATCTGCTCAGATTTTCTATTTCTTCATGATACACTCTTGGAATGTTTATGTGTCTAGGAAGGTATTTATTTCTTCTAGATTATCTAATTTGTTGGCATATAATTGTTCACAGTAGTTTCTTATTATCTTCTGCATTTCTGTGGTATCAACTGTAATATTTCCTCTTTTATTTTTAATTCTGTTTGAGTCTTTTTCTCTTTTTTAGTCCAGTTAAATGTTTGCCAATTATTATAACTTAAAAAAAAAGTCTCTTGGGGGCCTGCTGGATTTCTTTGGGGTGGGCCCAGATCTAAGGCAAAATTCAGTGCTTACTTCCCTATCTTATTCCAGGGGAAGGATTTCTTTCTCCACCATGTGCTGTTTGTGGTTGGAAGAAGAGTAACATGGATTATGTAAAACTGTCCCTCCTGCCCTCATCAATGTATCTTTTCTGATTTCTATGCTACTGTCAGCTGCTATAATTTTTCACCTGGTTTACTTAGCTATTTTGAGTGTATTTCAAGCATGGATAGCTCAAATTGATGATCTTTTCTGGGGGACAAGTCTTGAAAAGTCCTATTCTACCATCTTGTTGACATTTGTTGGATTTGTGTGCGCTTTTTTACAGAATTTCGGTGAGTATATTCTGAATAATCTTATAATATGAGGCTAAGAGCATAGGCTATGGAGAAAGACTGTCTGAACTCAATACACCTTTTCCTCTTGTAATGTGGTGAAGGGCAACCTATTTAACTTTTCTGTGCCTCATTTTCCTTTCATGTAAAATGAGAGTGTATGATTGTATAAGATAATTAAATGTTAAGTAGAATCAAGTACTAAGTCAGTATTTATTATTATTAATAGTCTGCAGTTACAAGAACTCTACAAATCCACTGCCAACAATGTTTAACCTTATATTTCAATATTATTTGACTCTACTTCTTGAAACTCAGAAAAATATGGTTTTCATACTTATTTAGTATGTTCGTGTGTCTATATTTTCTATTCTGTTTATCATTAATGAGCCATTTTAATTGTACTTATTATCATTGATGACTATTATGGCCAATTGTCTAGTTATAGCTAGATATAGCTATAAAGATAGGTCATATTGATCTTAATTACCTGAATTCAGATTTAATCCTAATAAACATAATTTTTAATCTTTATTAAAATTTTCATAACAATTAAGAACATTTTGGTTGACTAAAAGGTAATTTCACATTGATGGAATACAATCATAGTTTTTGTTTCATATTATAAGTCTTTTTATTTACTTTACTGGCAAGAGCATTTTCAAATTAAGATATATCACTATAGCTTGAACTATGAGATGTTTGAAAGGCAGAGGTCTTACAAAAGCTCCAGACAGAGTTGATTTATTGAATATGAATCAATGAGATTGATTGGATCATCGGGCTGCTTCCCAGCTCTTACTGAGTTGTCTCCACAATTTATTCATTACTTTACTTACAGTAATTTCCTAGAATACCATTAACAACCATATTTAATATAAGTATAAAATATCTGATGCCAAAGGGAGCATAAATTTTTGGGGCTACATTTTGTAACAGATTATAATCCACCTTATTTTTTGTCCTTAATGATGTTACTACTACCCCTTTGTGTTTTGTAATTGGTTGGTTTG
This sequence comes from Carlito syrichta, assembly GCF_000164805.1. Taxonomy (NCBI): domain Eukaryota; kingdom Metazoa; phylum Chordata; class Mammalia; order Primates; family Tarsiidae; genus Carlito; species Carlito syrichta. The sequence goes on along the minus strand of NW_007068668.1, from coordinate 20,596 downwards.
TTCCTATTCTTTAACTCAGTAATGTATAAGTTATTCTAGCTTTGTTTCTCCATTTCTTTCATTCTGCAACTCTCCCTTATGCCAACCCATAGCCTGGCAATAAATGCAAAAGCTGCTATGTGACTTCTTTTAGGTTATTAACAAAAGTAGAAATTTAAACAAGGATGAATCAAAAGCCAAACAAAATATAGGAGTGCTATTTGAAGTCAACAACATCAACTGAGCTCACGCTGAGTGACTCACGCCTGTAATCCCAGCACTTTGGGAGGCAGAGGCAAGAGGATTGCCTGAGTCCAGAGTTTCGTGATCAGCCTGGGCTACTTGGTGAAACCTCATCTTTACAATAAATCAAAAAATTATCCACATGTGATGGTGTGCACCTCTGGTTCCAGGTACTCGGAAGGCTGAGGAGGAAAGATCACCTGAACCCAGCAGGTTGTGACTGTGGTGGCTGTGAAAATGTCAATGGCACTCCCACCTGGGCGACAGAGTGAGACTCATACTCAAAAAAAGAAAAGAAAAGAAAAAAAAAAAAAATCAACAACACCACAACACAACACAAAAAAGAGAAAGACAATAATTGGAATGGCTCCTGTGTTTACTGTGTTCTCCATCCTTCCTGCTTTTTTTGGTAATGGTCCTGAAATATATGAACAGAATTGCAGCCCTAATGATAGTACTCTATGACTGTCCTTTGCCCATAGCTGGGGGACTTTGGGAATAGATTACTCACCCTTATTTAGTTAATAATATTTCTTTTCTGAAAAACTCGAAACTTAGGGTGAGGAGACTCACATGCTGGAATCATTTAAGGTTGAATCATGTCAATGTCAGAGGCCTAGAGAAAAAGCTTTAAACTTCTATCCTCTATGCACCATTTGAGTAATCTATTATAAGCATTAGGTATTGTTATCTATTTTCTAACTTTTTGTAGCACTAATATATTGGGGCTGTGCTAAGTGGTTACTGAGTATTTGGTCATTTACTCCTTTCAACAAACCTATGAGGTACACACATACCCTCTGTGTATTGTACACATGAGAAAACCTGTTTAGTGAGGTTAAATAAATGGTTGCATATTCCATAGCTATTAAGTGATGGAAACACTGAACAAATCCAGAGTCTATTATTTAGCCATTGATTTATACCTTCTCCCTCAGCAAACACTTATTAAATAAGTGCTGCTAAGTGGCAGATGGATTTAAGAATGAAAACATGCGTGCCTGTTTGCTTGAAAATAATTTTGGAAATCCTGAATTTTTTATCCAAGCCCCCCAATTTTAAGAGGTTATCATGTAAATATTTAGGAAAAATTCACCAGTATTACTCATCCAAACCTTGGATTGCCCTATAATCTATCTGAACTCTAGAAATTAATCAAAAAATTCTTTAATACAATCCCTACTATGAACTCAGTGAAAGCCATTTCCCCTAATCCTAAACCACAGGACAGAAACCCATCTGAGTATAAAGTTTAGATGCATGGTGGGAAATTAGACATAGATATATATAACAATACCCTTCAGAGAGGAACAGGCACTTTGAAAATTACTATGACCCATCTCAAGCTGGGAAGTAAAAAAATAACAAAGCAAGTGTTAGCTTGTAAGATGTGGTAGTCCATATGCTAACTATAGTTTGAATAGCTTACATAAGTTATTTTAAAAATATATGCAATTACTCCCAAAGCTGATGTATCTCTTAAGGCCAATAAAAAGCTAAAATTAAGGCTAGACCAGTTTTCTTAGCATACTGGGACTTGAATGCAAAGCATTAGAAGAACACAATATGCTGTAGTTTTTGGTCACTGACATTTGTTAGCTGTTGGAACAGAATTACTTGTGATGAATGCTAGTAAGTACGAATAATCTCTGGTTACTGGGATAATTTTCCCAGCTATTTATGTCATCATTGTCATTTCAGCATCAGTTCCTAATACTTGAAACATTTGAGGAAGAAAATTACAAACTCTCCTAAGTATTAGAAAGTAACACCAGAAGAAAATTACTGGTCTTTAAGCATTTGCTCATTCAGCAATAGCTAAGTAATTAGAAAGCTGACAAAGCAGAGCATGAGACAGTGGTACAGTTTATATATGTGTATCTTTTCAACTTAGTTTATAAATTAAATTGTGCCTAACACAGCAACCAGGCATCTGCTTCAAGCAATCTCTTGATAGTGGCATGTAAAGATAGGCCATACTGATCTTAATTACCTAAATTCAGATTTAATCCTAATAAGCATAAATTTTCATCTTTATTAAAATTTTTATGACTATTAAGATAATTTTGGTTAACATAAAAGTAATTTCACATTGATGGAATAAAATCAAAGTTTTTGTTTCACATTGTAAGTCTTTTTATTAACTTACTGACAAAAGCATTTTCAAATTTAGATATATCACTATAGCTTGAGCTATGAAATATTTGAAAGATATTTCATAGCTCTGGGAAAGATTGTCTCAGAGACACAGAGAGAGACCGTGTTCCCCAGTAAGGCCCAGTGCATGGCCTGCTGACTCCTTGGGGAGTTAGAAGTCTCTTCTAAGATGTGTGATTCTTGACCAATATCTGGGATCAAGCTCTTGACTCCATCTCAGGACAGAATTCAACAATGAGGAACATGAAATAAATGAAGGAGTTTAATTTGGATTGAAAGTACACACTAAGGAGAGAGGAATACAAGTGCTGTCCAAGAGGGAGAGGCACTGTGGGGTAGGGAGTACTGGCTTTTATCTAGGGTTTTTTTGTGTCAGTTACAAGCCCTAGGAAGTGTGTGTCAGTTTCAAGCCACAGGAGGTTTATGTTAGTTTGTACTAGCTACAAATGTTTTTTAGCTCTTAACTTCCTGCTCAGTAATTCTCCATTACCTCCTCCCTCCCATGCCTAAGCTAGCCTACTTCACTATGGTCAGAGGATAAGTGCAATTTTGTTAAACTAATTATTATAAAAGTAAGCTTACCATACACAAAACTTGTCTATTCAGTGATCAAAGCACAATACTAGGATTAAGTCTTTTATCCCAGTGAACAAATCATGGTACAGGTATTATTATCTCCATCTGGCAGATATAAAATAAGATTAATTACTAACCAACTAAAACAAATAAGATGAAATGTTTTCCCTCAGGGTTACCAACTCCATATTCTGAATAAGTTAAAAAAGACCCAAACATTCAACATTTCATATTAATTATTCCTCTTTGCTCAAGTTTGTCTATATATTTGATACAAACATTTTTTAAAATGTTCAATAAAAAAGAAGAAAAGAAAGTAAGAAAAGATAATGAAAGAAGGAAAATTATGGGAATTGAAAATGAAAAGTCAAGGTAACGAAGAGCATTGGTATAAAGTCCTATGTTAGCAAAGTAAAAAACGATTTTCTTAGAGAACAAGTACACGATCAACAAATAATAGTATGCTCTCAATGGGCATTATTGTGGTCACTGAATTAAATGAGCTTAAGCACCATCAATTCCATCCTTTATATTTTCTATCACATCATGTCTGACATTAAGTTTAATTATTTTATGTAAAAATAAGCAAAGAAGATGGCAGATTCTGAATGCAGAAATAAAGTCTTAGCATTACAATAACCATGGAAGTTCAAAACAGTAACAAAACACTTTATTTAATAGAAAAAGCAAATAAACTCATTATGATCTAGTCACAGTATCAAATCACAGTTTCCTCCTTTTCTCTGAACATTCTAGAATTAATTTACTACATATCATAGATGTATTTCTAGTTCTCAGCAGAGTGGAATATGGGGACTCAGAAAAATAGTACCATTCCCTTCCCAACCAGAGTGTTTGGAAAATCATTAGGGGCATGCTGGTTGTTTCATGACTTGGTTTGGACATAGGGGCGTAAAGTAGGGATCTTATCCATGTATGTGGGACATTCTTGTGCAATGAAGAATCACCTACAAATCCCATAGAATCTTCATTAAGAGACAGTGGGGCTGGGTAACAGTTATCTGCCCCGCTAAGACACAGTCTGTTAGATCTTTGTAACTGAGGGTGATAGCACTGTTATAAAAGTAAGCTCCAGATTTGTTTTCTTCACCTCTATCAACCTAAGACTGATGTAGCCAGTGCATGTCCACAGATGATACTCAGTAGGAATTTGCTAACAACTTTGTACAAAATAGTAATAATAATACTAAAATAATTTTTCAATGATTGTTAGAGTCCAGCTCCAACACAAGGGTTAGGGCCTGAGGTGAGAGAATCAGACGTGGCGAAGGAAGAAGACACAAGTCAACTTCCTAGGTCGAGTTTGGGACTCTTCCAAAGTTTATTCGATTTTCACGTGTTTATATAAGGCATTTTCAACCCTCAACCCCCTCACACATATGCCCACAAAAGCTTACATTATGTTTTCTTTTACAATCAAACGGTCTACAATGATTTATTTGTTCCTCCCTATTCTTTTTTTGTTTCCATTATGTTAAAACCAACAGACAGGAATGAAACAACTTTTGCTAAAAATAATTAACTGTAACCTTTCAAACCTTACCCCTTTTATATCATATTTCTAACAATTCTTACATGTAACTTAGCAGCAATATATTGGCATTTACATCTATAACTAATTTTATTGTTTCTTATAACTAATTTTATTATTTCTTAATTATTTCCTATAAACTTTCCTATTATGTATCTATCTTTATTCTTATTTTACTTATATGAATTATAATCTAATAATGCTTAACAACCTTTATATGAATTATGCTTGACTACTCTTATATTTTATATTTGTTTTCTATTTAATTATTTTTTATCTAATTATCTTTAATCATTATCCTATTTTTATCTACTTAACTATTCTCTCCTATATTATTATACTTATACTACTAGATCATTTTACTCTTACAAACTTATATCTATTATGTCTATACTTTCTTAAATCATGTTTAAAAGCAGTTGCCCTCAGGATTGACTTGTCTCAGGTCTCACAAACTTCTTCCTCCATCTTACCTGTCTAAGGTGTTAATTTAGTATAAGGTCTGTTAACCATTAAAAATAAAGAATGGGAAAGTTCTTTTATTTTCTTTATACACAATGATTTTGCTTTTTATGGAGACGAGGGTAACTTAACATTCTCTAGCGTCTCTAATGGCTGTGTTTTTGCTGTTGTTCCTTTCTCATGTCTCAAGCCTTAGTTTCACTAATATATCATTCTCGCCTATTGTTAGTTAATGCTTTGTTTGTCACCAGAAAGGGGTACTTTCTGTCTTATGCACGCACTCCTAAAGATCAAAGGGGCCCATCAATGGGATCCATGGGGCTTTGCCTCCTGCGTGGCCGCTTTAGCTAGGGCCTTGCTCCTAGCCAGTGTTTTTCCCATTTTCAGGTAACCCTTACTTTGCCTTCTGATAGGAGTTGTGGCTCCCGACTAATGATGAAGAAAAAGGATTGATGTTCAAGCTGGGCCTCAGAGAATCTAAATTGGGGTCACTAAGGATCAACAATTCTTTGCTCATTTATTAAGTTTAGTAGCTTGATTGCATCACTTCATTTAGAGAATTTACCTGACTGAGTCACATGAATCAACATCATGAAGCTGAAAATCCCAATAATTCTCATTCTGCTTCTGGGCGAGTTCTAAATGAATACATGAGAAGCAGGGCTGCCATGTAGGAGTGTATAGTTGTGCACAGCCCAATTCATGGGTACTCCATTCACATAGACTTCAATGCAAGTGATGTCCTTAGAGTTGTGCAGACCAACCATTTGTAGTGACTCTAAACATTGCTTGGTGGGCATAGAATTAAAGAAAAATTATCATCAAATTATAAGTTTTTAATTGCCACTCATCACTCTACACAAACTTTTGTATAGTCAGTAGTAGTCATTAGACTTCTTTTTCTAGACACTGGTAGAAGTCTAATAACATTTTTCCCCTAAAATCTCATTAGAATAACAAATACTTTTGAGCGCTTGCTAGGGATTAATATAATATCATATTTATAATTAATTTAATCTTCAGTACTAACCTGTGAGGTAGTTACTATTATCACTTTATAGATGAGGAAATTGAGGCACAAGGGGATTGATGTCATCATAAGAGGAAGTGAGAAAGGCAGACACATTATAAGACAGGTAAAGTGCTTAGAACAGTGCTTGACACATGGCTAGCTTTAAAAATAAAAGAAAGAAACCATGATTGCAGAGAGTTAATCTCTGCATTTGATGCTTGCCTATTTTTGATATATTTTAAAGGGTGAGCCTTTTATTTTTTAAAAAAACCTCATTTATAAATTTATTTTCAAATTCAAGGACCTTTCCTTGTTTGGAATTTTTAGGTGCCTGCACACTGACATGAGTAAAATCTGGTGAATTACATAAATTAAAGAAATTCTTGACTTTCATCTGTGACCTTGGTAAATAATGCCAAACAGGAAGGGTAGGAATTTAGTTCAAAATGACATATTCAATCAGCTGGGAGGGGAGGGGGCAGGCAAAACTCGTTCTTGCTGAATCGCCGTAAATAGGAAATGAAGAATATAAACCTTAAAATGGACCTCTTTTGGCTTCTTCTCCCAACTTGACATTGATTAATCTCCAGACTTTTAGGAAGAACTGAATTTCATTTGGCAACTGTGATTTTCACTGGCTTATCTTCTCACATAGTGACTACTCTCTTACCCATAAACATCTTGGTTTTTAGAAAGGATGGTAAGAACATGTGGAAAAAGCAATAGAAATCAATGTATTAAGATGGCAGATTACATATTCAGTAATAAACATTGAAAATAATCAGCAGATATTTCTCAGATTTGATACATAAAACACAAGAATTAGTGATGAAAATATAAGCACAGTAAGACAATTTTTGATAAAATTAAGAAGTTTTTGTTTTTGTTAGAAGAAAAAAATATTTCCATCAACTGGACCAGAGAGAGAGATTTTAAAATTAATTCGAGTTGCTTGCCTTAGGGAAGTATCTGTGTACAAATCAAATTGGATGTCAAGCTGGGTTTCTGGGGAAATGCAATTAAAATTATAGGATCGGTGAGCAGAACTACATAAGTGAGACCTTCCTTTTTTGGAGAGTGTGATGGGGCTCAGCCTTAACTTGGATACAAATTAAAATCATCATGAGGGGTCTGTTGTCTTTCAAATAAATGTGAAACTGCTTGGTACACTCTAATATTTGCTGGAATACTAACCAAAATGCAAAATGTACAACTCAACTATCAATTCATAACATTTCATTCATTACCTACTATGTGTAGAGACTGGAAGAAAATCTTTACTCTGAAAGAGTTCAAACTTGAGGAAAGAGGCAGGTACTCAAAATGTTGTTATTTAACCCTGAATTTTATTACCTCTACTGGTCTGACAGAATATTAATATCTAATTCAAATTAAGCCAAGTATATCATATCATCTTTGGGCAAAGATGTCTGGTTCAAGAGTGATTTCCTGACCAAAGTTACACCATTAGAGTCCTTCTGCAAAATTTAGCATTGTAGGACCAAAGATGGTCAAGCTCATGCCTCCTAGGAGACTGAATCTATGATATATAAAATTCCAAAGCTTGAGAGAACAAGAGATGGATTGAGACATAACATTTACCTTCTTGAGATGAAAAGCTTCCCTGACAGTGAGGGACATGCTTTCCAACATATGGTAAGGATTCAAAGATAATGATTTTCCAGGTGTGCCTGAGGTCTGAGTGAGATCTTGAACCACTTCTTTGCTCTTTAGTATCTCATCTCCTTCAGATATGACTGGTTCCCATAATCTCACCCTCTTGCCATAATGTCTAAGGAATGCAATTTTACATGCATCAACTGAATCAGTCCTAGTCCATAGTCAAATCTCCTTTTCTCCAAACTTGCAGGAAGCTCTGTCTAAGGGAACCTTTTTTGTACAAAGCAGACTAAATGACAAGCTGTACATCTGGAGGATCCCAACTGAACTCATACACCAGACAGACTATCTAGAGGAGTCATCAAGCTAAGTGCATCATAATTCTTATGTGGAAGGTTGTGGGAGAAAGGGAATGCAAACCTACACTCTCTTCCTCTCATATTAAAAAAATTCCCCCAACCCCAAATAATGACTAGTGCTATTTAAGACAACTGGTATCAAAAAGTTGAGAGTAGTAAAAATCTGCCTTATACTAGGGTACTTTGTACCTCCTAAGTAGACTACAGCTCCCTGTAGCATTAGAGGATAAGAGCTTGAAGAAAGGAAGATCTTTGGTCTAAACTGCACCAAGTACAGGGACGTTCTATGACTAGGAATCATAAGACTTACAATCAAATTTTGGATAAACCTCTCAATAGTTATGCAGTCAGTGTTCCAATATATAAAATGAGGCAATCTCATCAGCCATATCTTCTTTCTGTAGATGTGTGAGGAGGATGTAAGAGTGAAAAGTAACTGATAAAGAAAATCCAACAGACATCAGTAATTGCATTTTCAGTAGTGAGAAAGCTGTGCAATGGTGAAAGAGACAAATGAAGTCAATAAGCAGAGAGAGATGAAGTGCTCATTTATTCATGTAACAAATATATGCTGAGTAGTTATAATTGCCAGGGACTCCCTAGTGGCTCTCAGTACCCAGATCCAGTTTCTTCTAAGGCCTATCTGTGTTATTGCCCTTCCTGAAACGTTATCATTTAGTTGTAATACTCTAGTATCTTTTTAAATTTTTTCTTTTTTTGTTCAAATTAGTAGATTTTTTTTTTTTGTCTCATGTCACCAAAGATACCTTAAAAATGCCTGGAAGAGATGTAGGAGAGGAGGATGGAAAGGTCTGCTCAGAAAGTATAATTTATGTGATCAGAGTGAGCTTTCAGAAAGCATAAATACAGGACTGAAGTTCCTAAAAAGCACAGGATGGAATAAAACACCAATTCCAAGGAGGAAGAATGACCATCTCAAGATATCTTGCAATGAGTAGTTGTCAAAGATTTTTAGCAGTGGAACAAAGGTTTGAATGAAATGTGATAATAACTCCTATCCAAAATAATTATAGGTGATATTCCTTGAAGAGGCATTCATTTTTAAGTTTAAATTGTTAGTATTTACTTTTTATTAATATAGGTAATAAGCACAGTGAGTCTGTTTGAACAAAAACAGATTTGATATGGATGATTACGGACATCAGTTTTAGGCATGTGAGGTTTTGTATTCACGACAACTAAACTGAATATTTTAAACCATTCCTTAGAACATAATTTGAAAATTTTAGATCATGTCCAGCTCCTCCATTTACAGTTGCATCATAGGTATAAAATTAGAACAAACATTTAACTGTAGCTCTTGTACTTTCTACAATATTATATATCCCAAGGGCTATTGAAATTTTATTTTAAAATTGACAGAATTTACTTAAAATTTTATCAGTATTTTCTGAAGAAAATGAGTGAACTTATACTTTAAAATTCTGATTTTAAAATGCCAATTAATTTGTTTTAAAAGAACACAGTAAAACTCTGAGTCTATTCAACTACACATTTTATTAAAATGTTCATGAATGTTTTTGGTTCTGGCTGATTATATTTGATTGAACATTCTGGAATGAAATTATTTGTCCTCGTATGACTGATTGCTTCACCATGGGTAGTGTGAGATCCACTTAAAATTTTTAGCTCCCCTAGGAAGTCTTTAAAACATGATTATAATATAACTAGGTCATATTCTATGTGGAGAGTACTAATTTGAAGTGATTTTCAAGAGTATTAGTTAAGGTACTCCCTCAAAATGATCTCATTCCAATATATTCCTATCTTCCTTCCTATCTCCTTTTCTTCTTTCCTTCCTTCCTTCCTCCCTTCCTTCTTTCTTTCCTTCCTTCCTTCCTTCCTTCCTTCCTTCCTTCCTTCCTTCCTTCCTTCCTTGTCTTGAGAAAAGTTCCCTCCCATCCTTAATGATAAACTTGCAAATGAGGATTAAAATTGTGCATAAAAATGGGGGTAATTCAACGAGTAAAGCTCTGTATGTTCATTAGTCAACATTCACTGAGCACTTGTTATGTATTCAATTCGTGCTGGATACTCTAGGGCTGTGTCATCCACTGTCTTAGCTACTAACTACGTGAAACTATTTAAATTAAATAAAATTAAAACGCAGTTTGTCAGTTGTCCTAGCCACATTTCAAGTGTTCAATAATCATATGTGCCTAGAGGCTGTACTAGTGGACCATGGAAATATTGGCCATTTTCAACATCATAGAATGCTATATGGGACAGCACTGTTCCAGGGGATACTAAAGTATGAATCTCAGTTCCTGCCCTTAAAGATTGCTTTATTTGATAAGAGGAATAAGATTAAAATACACAAAGCAATAGATCTTCAGTGCAGATAAGTGGACAGTGACTATGTTAAAACAAAGTGGAACTGACTCTAAGTGCTTTGGGAAATATGTCACAATTTCATAGGTTAGAAAAAAAAGGAAGGCAATTATAGAAGGAAAGCAAGCAAATAAAGGAGTTACATGTTCTACCATGCTAAGATAGGGACAGGAAGGAAGGTGGTCCCATTTAAGAATTTAATTAGATGCCCATGAGCATAAAATTTGATATTTCAACTGGATCTACATGGAGTTAAGAAAGTAAACATCATAAAATATGTAGCTTAGCACCAGGAAGATTTTTTTTTTGAGTTGGAGTTTCACTCCATCGCCCAGGCTGGAGCTCAGTGGCACACTCATGGCCACCCCAGTGTCAACCTGCTGGAGTCCAGCGATCATTCCACCTCAGTCTTCCAAGTAGCCAGAACTACAGGTGCACGCTACCATGCGCAGTTAATTTTTAAAAAATTATTTATTGTAGAGACGTGGTCTCGTCAAGTTGTCCAGGCTGGTCTCAAACCGCAGGCTCAGGCAATCCACCTGCTTTGGCCTCCCAAAGTGCTGGGATTACAGGCTGAGCCACCCAGCCCAACCGGAAGGTGCTTCTTATTCCACGCAGGCCATAGGTAGCAACATTGTAAAGAATTAGGGAAGGAGACTGAACAAAAACGTTTCTTCACATCCTCAGTCACAAACTCCATTGTGAAAAACACCACTTGCAAATTAAGCGACAGTTAGGAAAATGTTTCTTTACCTCTTTATGGATTAAAGTCTATTTAGAAATTACTATGTTTGGGAGTCAAAATTTGTCCTTGGGAGATGTGTGTGTGTATGTATGTGCTTGAATAATTCAACAAGTGCCTGAAGAAAAATTGAAAGATTAAAGTATTTCTAACTCAGGTAGATTCAAAATCCTTGAAATGTACTAAAGTTGAAGAACCCACACCTTCACACCCTCCTTAAAATTATTCATAGGGCTTCAAAAGCATGTGCTAACACCAATTAACATTATTTTATTATATATGTATTTGTGATTATTTATTTATTTGTTGAAAAAAATAGAGAATGTTTCTTGCTATGTTGCCCAGACTGGTTTTAGTCTCAAGAAATCCTCCTGCCTTGGCCTCTCAAAGTGTTAGAATTACAGGTGCAAGCCACCCCAATCTGCCCAGGACAATCTCAATAGTAACAGCAATTTTTGCTGGGCATTTCCTTTGCCATAAGTACTGCATTGAGTTTCCTACCTGCACTATCTCAGTAAACCATCTCTACAGTGCCTAACAGGCATATCCTATTATTATTATTCCCATTTTACAGCTAAGAAAACTAAGTTTATGATTCTGGTCCCAGGTCACCATGTTAGGATCTTTAGCTAGCTAAAGTCTAGAGATTTGTGGGGAAACTTGGAATTGTTAGGCTCTAACATCAGAAAAGGACCCCTTTTGGGTCACAGCTGGAAGGACCTCTTTGGGGTGACAGTTGGAAAAAATGATACCCAGGAGGAGAGTGACATTATTTTGGATGAAATTACTCAGACATGGAGATGCATATGGTTGGACAAGGGAGTGAATAAGAAGGGCTCAAAGTATATTAAGCACAAGGGTTAGCCAGGTTTAGGATTTACTTTTACTTTAATATTTTTGGATATTAAATAACCCAAGTAGGGATTATACCATAATCTTCTAGCCTTGTTGGAGCTACTTTACCCAATGAATAAAAGTCAAACATAATTATAAGCAATTTTACTTATAAATTTGGAACAAATACACATGAGTGCCTCACATCCTGAAGTTAGTTGAACCTAGAGTTATTTCTTGAGACAACCTTAGCACCTGGAGATTCTGATTCTGGAGATTCTGATGCTTTGACCTTGGAAAAATTTCAGCCTCTAAGTAGCTTGCTGAGTTACCGCTAGACTGTCAGATTAAGGTTCACTGGAACTGCTAATAGAGTGTAAAATTTGGTGTATTTTAAAAATAACTACTATGGTCCTAGGGATATTGTCTCAACATTACATTTTTGTCAATTAATGCACATGAGTGGATATAGATTCAGTAATGCAAATAATGTTGTCTTGCTTGTTCATGAATAGGTTTCATCTCTGTTCTCTCCTCTTAAAAAAAAACTCGACTTTTCATAGGTTTCTAGTTTTTCTGTGATCCATGATATTGTATGATATTTGAGTTTACAGCATAGGCTCAGTGAATTCCTTAGTTTAAAACACTTATCTTTAACTCTTTAGAAGCTGCACGTTTCAGTATAATATAAAATTATAAGATTAAAGGGATATTGGCTTGTGTATGGAAGAAAATGTCTCTAAATCACTTAGAAGATACTATAATATTCCCTATCACATTTGCATTATGCCGTATAATTTTAAAATTATTTGATTCACATTGTACTCCTAGGTTGTCCTAGTTTCAAGCTTGAGATAATATATTGGGATGGAAAAAACATGGACTTTGGAATCCAACAGGATTGGGTTGGAATCTTAATTTGAGACATTAATCGATGTGTTATTTTCTGCAATTTGTTTAACCACTCTGACCAAAAACGGAAAGATAATACTGATATTCAATTTGAAGAGTTGTGAAAACCAAATAAAATGTGTGTGTTAAAAACCCGGTACACAGTAGAAGCTACATTTATACTTTTTTCTATTTTTACAGTTAATTCAGATAATTAAGTTTATTCATTGCTGTTATTTAGTGGGAAGGTCTAATCAGGTTTTTTCCTCTTAATAATTCTTTTTGGTTTTATGTTGATTATAAAATTAATTCCAAGTATCTTTTGTTAAATCATGCAGTCTGGTAGTTAGTTTGGTACTGTGTAAAAACAGGTGGAGATCCAAACATGCATTTGCAATAATTGCTAAAAGTAGATTAATACCTCAATGGAAAATCCTTCATTTGCCAGTATGTCTATGGAGAAGAGTCTTTGGAGTTGTAAAGTAGGAATGTCATACTGCTGGCTTCCTGCTGCTGACCGGACATCTCAATCCTAATCCATTGATGATCACACACAGTCAGCAATAGTTGAGGCAACCATTCCACCTGACATTTAAGATAAAAATTCATGCATTAATTTTCAGAAATTTTCCCAAATATAATTAAATAAAATAAGCTTGACATGTTCAAAATGAAATTCATCAAATCCTTCCCCCATCTACTCTTTCTACCCGCTTCTTTGTTTGAAGCATTCAGTGATAATGCTGAATAAAGAAAGCTCTTCCTTTATTTAGGAAAGTCCTCACATTTTAGACATGTTCCAAGCATTGGGAGAGATGCACAACTTTGTAATGGAGAAAGGAGATCCTGGTCTTCTAAAATGATTGGATGCACAGAATGAATAAAATTGGTCAGTGAGGTGAGGAATGGGCAGCACCTTCTCACTTCCCATTTGTTTGTTTGTTTGTTTTTTCAATGAGACATTATTGTAGTCACCAGAGCTAGAAGCCTTGTATTGACCTTCCGTTCTTTCCCATCCTCACCTCTTCATTTAGCCATTGAAGTCATATGACTACCATTTCTCCAAAGTCCCAGGCCTCAATCCCGTCCTTTCTATTCCCAAATGCACTGCCCTGTTTCATACTGTTGAAATAGCCTCATAGCATATCTCCCTCCTCTCTCTCAAATCTCTCCTCAATAATCTGTTGTGTGATCTTCAAATATATCAGATCCAGTCATTACCCCACACATCCCACTTCTTCTTAGAAAGTGCACTGACTCCCTATTACATAAGCAACCAAGTAAACTTTCTTCACCCTTATCCTCCACAATATTTTATACAACATCCAGCCCTACTTTCTTCTCCATAATTCTCTAACTTTATGCTCCAGTCCATCTAGGTGGGTTCGCTTCCAATGCTTTTCTTTTCAGCTGCTATGTTTTGGGGGCTATTCCTTTCTCCCAGTTCCCCATGTGGAGTCTGTCTTTCAAGAGTCTTCTTAAATATTGACTCTGTTAAAAGCTTTTTATGATTGCACACACTGAATAAGGCCTCTTCCTCGTTCAAATTTTTAGACCTTCCACATTGTGGCACTTGCTTCACAGAATTTTTACATAGCTGTAAAATTAGAGAGCTATATAAATTTTATATAGCCCATTATAGTTATTGGTTTTCCTATCTAAACCCCTAACAACTCTCTATTAAAACTGACAATCATATTTGTCTGTTTTATTTCTAATTAGCATAGGACCTTGCACATAACAGATGCTCCATAAATATTTGTCATAGTGGAAATTAGAGATAGTTTAAGGCAAGTGCAAACTGAAAGTTCTTGTTTTGTCATCTTTAAGCTGCTGTTGCTTGTGTTTATCTTTTAGCATCAGTGTACCCATCTGTAGAAGATACACCTTTGATACCATGTAGTCACCAAATACCAGTGATCTGTTATACATGATAGAATGGTTTTGCATAACTGTATATCACCTTGTGCTGGAAACATAGTGCCAAACAAGAATCATAAATCCATGCAATATTAAGGTTCTCATAAAAATTATAGGATTAATGTATATAGAGTAAGACTCACAGTGAGCCAAAATCTGTAGATTTTGATTAATTTATTGATATCACTTGATCGATTTACTATCTATCAAATGGGACTAATTTCAGTGCTTTTCTCACATAATTTTCTCAGGTTTTATGTGAAAGTGCTTTGAAACAGTAAAATACAAGGGTAAAGTAACATTACTGTTGTTTTTAGTAAAACAGATTTTGGCAGACTTTTATAGAGTCTTTTTCAAGTTAAAATTAATACGATTCAAGTTAAAAATCACATTTTAGCCATATCAGCTATAGTCATAAAAGAGAAACATAAATTCTGGTTTACATAGTACAAGTATCCATGATCTTGACCTTCCTATCATGATCCTCTGAGCAGCTCCAAAAATACCCATACTTTGGCATCAACCATATGGAATACTAACATGAACATGGTCAAGGATACTATTATTTGAGAACCTATTGTGTTTTAGCCACCGTCGTAAATCTACATTATCTCTTTTAATCCTCATGATCACCCCAGGAATCAATAATTCTTAACCTTATTTATGGATGATGCAAGTGAGACTTAACAACGACATATAATTTGCCCTGAGTCAAGTAATGAGTATGTCAGACAATTAGTATGATTTAACTCCAACTTTGCCTTAATCACTGTACAGCCTTCCAAACTTAGAACAAAAAAGTCAGGAACTATGGCAATGATGCTCCAGCAACATAGAACTGCTGTAATTCTCAGCACACATCAAGTCGTTTCTTACCTTCAGTCTGTGTTCAAGTTGCTCCCTCATTCTGGATTATTGATCCCTTTCCTCTCCCCACACTAAACAAACCAGAACCAATTGTTTCAGTCTTTGCCATTCTTTGACACTCAGTTCAGACCATCTTTACTCTCTGCAACATTCCTCTCCCTCAACCCCTTCAGTCTGGATAAAATAGGCCCCTATGTGCAGCTCTGTCCCTGTGCACATATCTGGCATGACACTCACTGGAGGGCATTATAGATATTGCTTTAGGCTTCATTCTCCTCCATTAGACCATGGACAACTTGAGAGTAAGAAAAACGTGTCTAGGTATCCCTGACACTAGCCCAGTACCAGATATATAACATATATGCTTTATAAATGTGAGTTAAATTGAACTAATTAAATGTACAATTAGGGATTTCTTTGCACTTAAGATAGATAATATTTATTTAAGCAAGTATACATAATATGAACTGTTATAGTTATGAACAAGGATAGTAAAAACATTTTTATGTGAACAAGTAAAAAAATTTTGTATAAAAGCTAACAATGCATACAGATATGATGCAATCTTCATCTGACTGGATCATATTTGGATGAATTAAATGCCTTTTGAAGTCCTCATCAAAATTTCTGTGCATTTCCAATGTAAGGCCTTAAAATACATGAACAATGTAATGCAGATCAATTTAGAAATATTTGTAATAAATATTATACTACATAAAAAGGTTTATAATTCTAAACATATCTTTATTCTCTCTTATATAAGCCTTTTAAATTGATGCTTTAAAATAGTTTTGTGAGATTAATTTTTATAAAAGAACCTAATACTTTTGCTAAAGTCATTTAAAATAGATTATTCTCAATTATAAATCTTTCTCATTCCAAAAATATTGCCAAATCAGAGATTTGTATATTCTCTACTCTATATTCAAAACTCCATTTATTTTATTTTTAAATATGCTCCAGCAGTTCAATGTCCACTGTAGGTCTTTGTCACTTATCTTTTTTGTAGCAGAAAAACGGGTATGGCTGGGGAAGACATGTCTAGGAAGGTGACATTTTAGCTGAGATCTGAATTATGATAAGAACCAGTCATAGAGATCTTTAAAAAGCTTATCCCAACAAGAGGAAGACATCGAATACCAAGGTAAAAATTTAATGTGTTCATGGAACTCAAAAGCCAGTCAGAGTGACTGAAGCCTACTAAAAAAGCAGGAGCAGTCTACGGTTGTATTGGAGAGGTAAGTTAGGGACAGAAAATGTAGACTCCCTATAGAGTCATTGTATTCAGCTTCATGAATTAAGTCCATGACAAATGATGGCAAGTTCAGGTTCATAAAATACAGTACCGTATCCTGTGCTCAGTGTTCTTGGATGCAGGATTAGAAATTGTCCGGCACTAATGGTTAAGAAGAATTGGTCATTTTATTACATTTACAAGAGATATTCAATTATATTTTTCTCCCGGGAATCAAATTTTTTATGTCAGTCTGAAAACTTAAATAAATTGATATGTCAGAGTCCATGCCGTAAACCATCCTGTTTCCAAGAATGTCTCCTCTAAATTATATATTGCTTCTATTTATTATTTTTAGTCAGAATTTGATTGGAATGCACCCTTCCAAGCTGGGTGAAGAAAAACCTGAGTTAGCAAATATTTCTGTGGGGTGTTTTTTCTTACGTAAATTTGTAGCTGGTTGTATTGAGTTGTACTTGCTACTTCCAGATACACTGTTGCAAAGGTTGTAACAAAGAAACCGAGTATAATTTGATATTTTTAATTTTAAAGAAGAAATTCATTTCTTTAGCTCAATAGATGACAGGATGTCATTTTGATTAGTGTACCCTTAGCTACACTGAGGCTGCTTAATTTTAATAAAGAGTGACCAGAATATATCTTCAGTGAGGAAACTTGACAGACTTTGTAATGCTGCAGCAGCAAAAGTAGCATTATTTTAAGAGGACTCTTATCAGTTCCTGACAAACACTTCACATTTCAGTGGTCTGCCAAGACAGGCCACTGGGAAACTGGGTGGGCATGCAATGAGGTTTAGGGAAATGGGGCAAAAATGAGTCGGGGTTCTGATTTTGAAGGCCAGTTCTGTTTCCTTTTAATTGTGCAAATAGAACTCACTCTTCTGATCTCAAAAATGTGGTTAATAATAATGCATCAAATTTTAATGAACCATAAGAAACTATAATTCTGTGCAAACTACATTGGAAAACAAAGATAAATGTATAATTTTTGACACATTTTGAATTTATAAATATAAATTCTCAAAGAATTATCACAGAAACAGAAAATTGAATACTGCCAGTTCTCTCATAAGAGGTTGCTAAACACTGGGGACACTCAGGAACTAGGAAGGGTACAACAGACATGGGGCACTGCCAATGGGGGATGGAGGGAGGAGCAATAAAGAGTGCAAAACCAGCCGGGCTTGGTGGCTCAGCCTGTAATCCCATGGCTTTGGGAGGCTGAGGTGAGTGGATTGCCTGAGCCTGCCGGTTCGAGACTTGCCTGGGCAGCGAGACCTCATCTCTACAATAAATCAAAAAATCAGCCACGCGTGGTAGCGCATGCCTGTAATTCTGGCTACTTGGAAGGCTGAGGCAGAAGGATCGCCAGAGCCCAGCAGGTTGAGGCTGGTGGCTGGGAGCGGCCACTGCACCCCAGTCTGGACAACAGAGTGAGACTCCAACTCAAAAAAAAAAAATGCAAAACCACCTGTCAGGTACCATGCTTCCCACCAGTGTGGAGGGGGTGGTATGCTCAAATCTCACCATCATGTGATATACCTGTGTAACAAATCGTCACATGCACTCTCTGATTCATAAATATACATAAATAAGACATAAATAGAATTAGAAAATTTCAACAGACATTCTTCCACAGATAAATTTTACCAAACTTTCAAAGAGTCAAAATGAAATGTAACCCAGATTGAATCAAATAATAGTAAGAGAGGAAAAACTCCCAAAATGATTTTACAAGGTGAATATAATGTTAGTTAATTTCAAAGTGTAATGATGTTAGTCCTCAAAAGGAGACTACAGATGAATACAACTTATGCTTATCAATGGAAAAAAATTATAAGTGTAGTGCTAGGAAGCAGAATTTGGCAGCAATGAAAAAATACATCTCAAAATAGTAAGAATGTAAGAATAGTCCAATATTAAGTAATCATATTATACATTAGAAAAATCCCTTGATCATGACAACAGATGCTGCAGAGTCATCTGATAACTTTTTAATGTTTTGGTAAAAACAATTAATTAAAAACATATAGACTTTTCCCTGGCATTTTCTCTATTTTAATCCAAAGACCAACATTCTTTTTTATTTTTATTTTTGAATTGGAGTCTCATTCTGTCACCCAGACTGGAGTGCAGTGCCCGCTCCCGGCCACCGCAGCCTCGACCTGCTGGGCTCAGGTGATCCTTCCGCCTCAGCCTTCCAAGTAGCTGGAACTACAGGCATGCGCTACCACACCCGGCTAATTTTTTATTTATTGTAGAGATGAGGTCTCACCAAGTTGCCCAGGTGGGTCTCAAACCCACGGGCTCAAACCCACGGGCTCAGGCAATCCACTCACCTCAGCCTCCCAAAGCGCGGGATTACAGGCTGAGCCACCGAGCCTGGCTAAGACCAACATTCTAAATGGCAAATACCAGATATTTTTCCACTGAAGTCAGTAACAAACATGATTATCTCCTATCAACTCTATTATTTAACATTATTCTGGAATCTCTCAATAAAAAAATTAAATAAGACAAAAATTATAAATATGAAAATCAGAGAAGATGGCAACGGGGCAGCTCTGTCTGTGAAACTCTCCACCAAGGAGAATGCAAAGAGACTCTGATTCTCGCCCCAGAGGTTGCAGATCCCATCATCTGCAGCCTACTCTTCAAATGGAGCTTGACGGTAGACTTTGAGACATCGCCAAGGTCTGGGCAGCTATTGTGGTGAGTGCGGCTGCTGCCCTGGCCAGCAGCCATTCCACATCATACCGCCAGTGTCTCGGGTGAGCTGTAGCCTCCTCCGAGGCACCAGAGTTGCTGGCGCAGCCTCCTCTGAGGCGGCAGAGGTGCTGCC
>NW_007068668.1:0-914 GCF_000164805.1 Carlito syrichta | reverse complement strand
AGGCAGCCAAGCAGCCGCCACTCCCTCCTCTGAGGCAGCCAAGCCACCACTTTCTCTGCCTCTTGTGAGGCAGCTGAGCAGCTGCTGCCCCCTCCTCTGAGGCTGCCAAGCCACCACCGCCCCCTCCTCAGAGCCACCAGCTTCTCTGCCTCCTCTGAGCAGCTGAGTAGCTGCCTCCTCTGAGGCAGCCACCGTACAGAGGAAGCCATTACATATTGCACCGCCTGTGCCAGTGGCCCAGCCACCACCACTGCCACCATTGCTGTTGCTGCCACCGCTGCCGCCGAGGCAGGTATTCCACATCGCACCATCAGTGCCTGAGGGGCAGGCGAGCAGCTGAGATAAAGACCATCTGGAGTGAGGGATAGCAACAATTGCTAGCAATTCAAGCCCACCACCAGCAAATGCTGGTCTGAGGCCTGGGGACCCTCAGTCCCATGCAGGGCCGGATACTGCAGCCCCCTGCTGCTGCTGTTCCACTGTGTGCATGGGATTCTCGGGTCTCAGCTAGCTCCCTGGCTACATCATCTCTCATCATCACCAAGCCATTGGTTACTCAGGGAGGCTCTGGACGCCTGCCCCTCAGAGCCACCAGTCCTATTCCTGGTTGAAGTACCCTGTGGGGGGCTCAGGGCCACTCTCACCACTCACCACCTGCCGTTGGAGCTTAGGAGCTCTGGAGCTCCGGGCCCACCCTGGCTGAGGCACTCAGCCCATGACCCCAAGCTTGGGGACCCAGACAAGCAGAGAGAAAGGGATCTATGAAAGAGAATCTGCCTTGGCCTTTCTCCAGGCAGAGGTTTCCATTGCCCTGCCCACCTATCAACAAACTCCACCTTGGTTCCTAAGGTAAAGTTGCTAAACAGGAGACAAAGTCCCACCCCTAAGCTGAATCAGATAAAAGCAACTCCCAG
>NW_007068667.1:0-894 GCF_000164805.1 Carlito syrichta | reverse complement strand
TCGAGACTGAGTCAGCAGCTTCCAAGAGGTCTCAGCACAGACAGGAGGGGGAAAGGGTTTCAGTTTCCTCAGAGTTTGAGCAGTTCTAGAGCATATCATTTGCAGTCAAGATCAGGCCTTGTGGTATTTACCATAGAAACAGGGTACGAGGAGTTGTAGGCATCTTGTTTCTTTTTTTGTGTGAATTCTCACTCTTGTCGCCCAGGCTGGAGTGCAGTGAGGTGCTCATGGGCATCGCAGACTCCAACTGGTGGACTCAGGCTATGCCCCCGACTCACCCTTCCTTGTAGCTGGAAGGTATTTGAGATGCACGCCACCGTGTCGGGCTCACAGGTTAACTGACAAATCATTCCAAGTTGTGCCTGAAAATGATAAGACCCACGACTAGTTATCACCTGGAGAACTGGCCATATACATGACCTGGCTCTATCCTCTTCCTGAGGCCTTTACTCCTGGATTGGCCTCCTTCTCTCCCAGCTAGGTTCTAGTAGTCTGAATTCAGTTTTCCATCTAAGACTGAAAAGTCTTTTGGCTAAAGCCAAGTAGCTCTTAAGCTGATGCTAAAGCATCAGAAAACAGTCTTCTTTATCCTCCTACAGCATACTCATAACTGGGACCTGTGATTGGTCAAGTTTTTCTTCCACAGCCACTGGATGCTAGAGTCCAGCATCTTAACTTTAGAAGCAAAGGCATAATGGGCAATCTACTCTTTGTTTCTGTCCCTGTCCTCTCTTCTACTCCCCTGAATGGCTGCAGACTTGATTTGGTCAGAATATACCTTGTCATGTGTTCCCGTTTCTTCAATTCACTACTATCTTTCCTCTTTTGAACCAAAATTGAGCTGGGTGCTATGAGGCAACACAGTCCCACTGACTGGTTCAGTTCCTCTGAATA
>NW_007068666.1:0-1351 GCF_000164805.1 Carlito syrichta | reverse complement strand
AGCTTGCATGTTCCCTGGGGTTCTTTCTACGTGAGATGAACCCATCTTCCTTTAATTTGGAGATCTTCTGGCAAGTGTCCAGATACCAAAGACACCTTTGCCTCTGAAAGTCACGGTGCTTGGCAACTTTCTTACCTTAGAAAAGCTGAGGCCGGGTTTGGTGGCTCAGCCTGTCATCCCAGCACTTTGGGAGGCTGAAGTGAGTGAATTGCCTGAGCCTGTGGGTTCGAGATTCGCCCAGGCAACTTGGCAAAACCACATCTCTACAATAAATAAAAAATTACCTGGGCATGGTAACATGCATCTTTAGTTCCAGCAACTTGGAAGGTTGAGGCAGAAGGCTCACCAAAGCCCATCAGATGGACATGGGTGGCTGTGGGCATGCCACTGCACTCCAGTCTGAGCAACGGAGTGAGACTTCAACTCAAAAAAATAAATAAAAATATTGATTAATGGGTATCGTTTCTGCTGTAGGCCAGGTGGGTAGACAGTTAAGAATGGAGTTGTGTCGGTGACCAGCACTGACCGAGGGGGAGTTAGGACTGCACCGGTGAATCAGAACGGAGAGAAGAAACCACACAGAGGCAGCTCTTCTGGGAACAGTCTGGCCAAGACTGAAGCCAATTTTATTCAAACTTTTTCCAACTTATATACTATTTTCTATAAACTCCAGCAGTGTGACAATTACTTGCTGGGGGCGTAAATTTCATTGATGTGTAACGCGCTTTACAAATCATGTACCATCACAAGACTTTCAAGTTCCCAGTGAACAACTGCAATTCCATGATGTATGAATCACAGGTGCACAATTTCAATACAGATTGTTCAAAATGTTTTCCACAATGTTCAATAAATCATTAATATTATACTCTATGTTCTAAACCCTGATTAAAAAACTTTCCAAGTTAACTCTAAGTTCAATCCAATTTTACTAACTTTTAATATTTTTAACGATTAATATTATCAACTTAACACTATACTATAATCTATAAGTTTACTTAAATGACTTAATTTTTTTACCTTAATTTTATACTATTTATTTTTATAATTGTTATAACCTACTACATTTCTATACTGCCCTATGATTGTATATTAATTACCTATGAACTTATCCTTAACCTAAATTTTTACCACAACTTCTATGAATTTCAAATATCTAAACTATTGTCTTTTATACTTTATTAATTACTTATCTTATAATACCATGTCTAAATTTTAATACAGTTATTATCCTACTATAATCTATTACAAGCCTTATCATTAGTACTAATAAGTAAAAAAATTATGAACTTACTCTAAGTTCTATAGAACTTAATTCAATGACATTTTAACCTAAAACCTAAATCTGATT
>NW_007068665.1:0-305 GCF_000164805.1 Carlito syrichta | reverse complement strand
AGAAATTGACCTTCCATATGACCCAGCAATTCCCCTATTGAGAATATACCCGGAGGAACTCAAATCATTCTACAAAAAAGATACCTGCACACGTAGGTCTGTTGCAGCTCTATTCACAATAGCAAAAACATGGAACCAACCATGTTGCCCATCAAAGTTGGACTGGATAAAGAAAATGTGGTACATATACGCAATAGAATATTATGCAGCCATAAAGAAGGACAAATATATGAACTTCGCAGCAACTTGGATGGATTTGGAGTCAATCATACTCGGTGATCTATCACAGAAACAAAGAACAGAGT
>NW_007068664.1:0-726 GCF_000164805.1 Carlito syrichta | reverse complement strand
CAAAATGGAATGGAATGAAATGGAATCGGAGGAATGTAAAGTAATGGAAGGGAGTGGAGTGATATGGAGAGGAATGGAATGGGAGGACTGGAATGAAGAGAAATGGAATGGAATGGTGATGAATAGAGAGGAATGCAATGCAATTGAGAGGAATAGAAAGAAATGGAATGAAATGGAATGGAATTGAGAGGAATGAAGGGTAAAGGAGAAAGATGGAATTTAAAAGGAATGGAATAGAGAGGAATGGAAAGAAATGGAATGGAATGGAATGGGCTTCAGAGAAGTCGATTGGAAGGAGAGGAATGGAATAGCATTCAGAGGAATGAATGGATAAGAATGGAATGGAATGTATAGTAACGTAATGGAAAGGATAGAAGAAAATGGAATGGAGCAGAATGTAAATGAATGGAGAGGACTGGAATAGAGAGGAATGGAATGGAAGGGAGTGCAATGGAATGAAAAGGAAAGGAATGGAGAGGCATGGAATGGAATTGAATGGAGAAAAATGGAGAGGAATGTAATGGAATAGAATGGAGGGGGAAGAATGGAATGGAATGGAGAGGAATGGAAACAAATGGAGAGGAATGGAAATAAATGGAGAGGAATGGATTGGAATGATATGGAATGGAATGAAGAGGAATGGAGTGGGCAGGAATGGAATGGGGAGGAATGAAATGGGAAGGAATGGAATGGAATGGAATGAATGGAATGGAGTGAAATGAAATG
>NW_007068663.1:0-837 GCF_000164805.1 Carlito syrichta | reverse complement strand
TCCTTTCTGGGCCCTCAGCAGATT
This sequence comes from Carlito syrichta, assembly GCF_000164805.1. NCBI lineage: Eukaryota > Metazoa > Chordata > Mammalia > Primates > Tarsiidae > Carlito > Carlito syrichta. The sequence continues at coordinate 813 of NW_007068663.1, read as the reverse complement.
GAATGGAGCCTGGCTACACTGAGGGCAAATCTTCCTCACTTATTCCACTGATTCAAAGGCTAGTCTCTTCTGAAAACACCCTCACAGACATACCCAGAAATAATACTTTGCCGGCTATCTGCATATTTCTTAATCCTGTCAAGTTGACAACAAAAATGAATCATCATATTATAAAACTGAAAAAATTAATTGTAGCATATTTCTTCAGTGAAATATTATATTGCAGGGTTGGGTCACTATGTGACAGGTGGACCAAATCAGATCCACTACCTGTTTTTACAAATAAAGTTTTATTGGAATACAACCACCTCCATTCACTTATATATTATCTGTGTGCTTCCACACTATAAGCAGAGAGTTTAGATGTCACAAAGACTGTGTGGCCTGTACAGCATACAGTATGTGGCCCTTTGCTATGCTATTCAGATATTTTCAGGAAAAGTGTGCTGACACCTGCCATGCAAAACTAAAGATGAATATATCACAAAAATATAATATTGACAGAAAAGATTAAAGTTGACATTATGACACCTTTTCTATGGAGTTTGTAGCAGCAAAAACATACATGTAATAACAAAACAACACTATACTGTTTATGCAGGAGTGCATGTGTGTTGAAAATATAATGCACACAAATGTATAGCACCTGTAGGTATAATGCATAGGAAAAGTATAAAAACATACATGAGTAGGAGGAATACTGAAGGTACTTATTATTATTATTATTGAGTAAGAGTCTCACTCTGTTGCACAAGTTGGAGTACAGTAGCATGTTAGTGGTCACTGCAGCTTTGACCTACTAGACTCAAGGCA
>NW_007068662.1:0-562 GCF_000164805.1 Carlito syrichta | reverse complement strand
ACATTAACACAGGGAAACACGCAAACGTGGTCAGAAAGAAAACATGCCATAAATCTCCACATACCTCCGCAGGGAAAGAGATACACATCTGGAGAATGCATTTGAAGTAGTAGTACGCAGTTGCTGTCGTCAATGAAACATATCCAGTCAGTCAACTGGGATACATTTCAAAAATAAGTTAACTAACAATCAGCAACAGGATATGTTATCTAAGCACGTTTCAATAAAATAAGGGTTTGTGTTTTTATTTCGGTGTGGAAAAAAGCGATTAAGGCTTCAGCAACAAGAAGTTCTTTCTAACGACTGGCTATGGATTCAGGGCTCTGGTGTAAACTTTTGCTTCTTAATTTGCAATTTCAAAGAGGTAGGGTACAATTCAGGTGAAATATATTAATATTCATTTTACAGGAACCCTTGTTGTTCAGGCCTGTCCCCGAACGTCCCGGCACCCCGGGCACAATCTAACGACTGCAAGTCCTGCCCCTCCCCCTCCCCTGCATCTCCCAACTCTGAAAATCTTTTTTGTTGTCGTTATTATGATGGTTGTTCAAGGTCCACTTAT
>NW_007068661.1:0-464 GCF_000164805.1 Carlito syrichta | reverse complement strand
ATTCCATTCTGTTACTCTCCATTCCATTCCATTCCATTCCATTTCATTTCATTCCATTCCGTTACACTCCATTCCATTCTACTCCATTCCATTCCTTACTCTCCTTTCCATTCCATTCCTTACTCTCCTTTCCATTCCATTCCTTGCTGTTACTAACCATTCCATTGCATTCCATTCTATTCCGTTATTCTCCATTCTATTTAATATCATTCTGTTACTTTCCATTCCGTTCCACTCCATTCCATTACATTCCTTTCCATTTCATTCCATTCCTTCACAATCCATTCCATTCCATTCAATTCCATTGCTCTCCATTGCATTCCATTCCATTAAACATCCCATTCCATTCCATTACTCTCCATTCCATTCTGTTACTCTCCATTCTGTTCCACTCCATTCCATTCCATTCCTTTCCATTCCATTCCATTCCATTCCTTCACAATCCATTCCATTCCATTCAATTC
>NW_007068660.1:0-834 GCF_000164805.1 Carlito syrichta | reverse complement strand
CCTGATTGCTTCTCTTCTCTGATTGCTCGAGCAGGACTTCCAATACTATGTTGAACAGGAGGGGTGAGAGTGGGCATCCTTGTCTTGTTCCAGTTTTCAGGGGAAATGGTTCCAATTTTTGTCCATTTAGGAGTATGCTTGCTGTGGGTTTCTCGTAGATGGCTTTTACTATTTTGAGGTATGTTCCCTGTATGCCTAGATGTTCAAGGGTTTTTATCAAGAAGCGGTGCTGGATTTTATCAAAAGCTTTTGCTGCATCTAATGATATAATCATATGGTTTTTGTTTTGACATCTGTTGATGTATTTAATAACATTTATGGTTTTACGAATGTTGAACCAGCCTTGCATCCCAGGAATGAAGCCTACTTGGTCATGATGGATGATTTTTGAGATGTATTGCTAAATCCGGTTTGCTAGGATCTTGTTGAGAATTTTAGCATCTATGTTCATCAGAGATATTGGCCTGTAATTCTCTTTCTTTGTTGGATGTTTACCTGGCTTGGGTATCAATGTGAGGTTGGCTTCGTAAAATGATTTGGGGAACGTTCCATCTTTTTCAATTGCCTGGAATACCTTCAGTAGGATTGGTATCAGCTCCTCCTTAAATGTCTTGTAGAATTCTGCTGGAAAGCCATCTGGTCCAGGGCTTTTTTTTGTAGGAAGTTTTCTTATTACGTAGTCGATTTCCTTGATTATTATTGGTTTATTTAGGGTCTCAATTTCTTCTTGTTCTAACTTAGGTAGGTTGTATGATGTCAGAAAGTCCTCCATTTCCTTTAGGTTTTCAAGTTTGTTTCCATACAAGTGTACATAGTAGTCTCTAATGATCTTTA
>NW_007068659.1:0-525 GCF_000164805.1 Carlito syrichta | reverse complement strand
TAACAGTTGCTGGAGAGGGTGTGTTGAAAAGGGAACACTTCTACACTGTTGGTGGGAGTGCAAACTAGTGCAACCTCTGTGGAAAACAGTGTGATGATTCCCAAAAACTCTAAATATTGACCTCCCATATGACCCTGCAATCCCCCTACTGGGAATATACCCTGAAGAACACAAATCACTCTATCAAAAAGATACCTGCACACGTATGTTTATCGCATCAAGGTTCACAATAGCAGGGACCTGGAATCAACCATGCTGTCCATCAAAAGAGGACTGGATTTTAGAAGTGCGGTACATATACACGTTGGAATACTATACAACCATAACAAAAACAAAATCGTGAATTTTGCAGCAATCTGGATGGAACTGGAGTCTATAATACTGAGTGACCTCTCACAGAAACAAAGATCTGAGTATCACATGTTCTCACTCATATACTGGACCTTGAACATCCATCGTAATACTATAAGAAAAGGACTGACAGTGGTGGGAAACTATAGGGGGAAGGAGGAAAAGGGAGGTGGG
>NW_007068658.1:0-404 GCF_000164805.1 Carlito syrichta | reverse complement strand
ACTCACCTCAGCCTCCCAAAGGCGCGGGATTACAGGTTGAGCCACTGAGCCCGGCTGCCAACACTTTAAATATGTGCAGTTCATTGTACGTAAATCACACTTCAATTTTTTTTTTTTTTTTTTTTTTTTTGAGTTGGAGTCAAAAAAAAAAAAACCAACAAATTTATTCCATTAGGAATAATTTTTTCGCCCAGACTGGAGTGCAGTGGCTCCTCCCGGCCACCGCGGCCTCAACCTGCTGGGCTCCGGGGATCCTTCCGCCTCAGCCTTCCAAGTAGCCGGAATTACAGGCTTGCGCTACCATGCCTGGCTGATTTTTTGATTTATTGTAGAGATGAGGTCTCCTTGCCCAGGCGGGTCTTGAACCCGTGGGCTCAGGCAATCCACTCACCTCAGCCTCCCAA
>NW_007068657.1:0-760 GCF_000164805.1 Carlito syrichta | reverse complement strand
TTTTGCACAACAGGTGTATCCATTTTTACATTCCTGCCAATGAAGCACAAGGACTCCCATTTTTCACATGACTGTCATTTATAAGGGTGTCAGTTAGACTAGAAGGTCCAAGCGGGCCTCACCCACAGGTCTCACGGTTAGTGCTGGCAGTTAGCCGGGCACCTCAAGTACAGCCCTGGTCCTCCAAGCAGATGCCAAGCCAGGATTCAACATACAAGAGATTTAACAGAGAAAACGCGTGTGAGGAAAAATGGGCGGGGAACCGAAGGAGACCAGGTGAGTCAGACCCCAGGGCAGGTCTAGCACCTGTGGAGGAGAAAGGAAAGAAGGGAAGGGAAGTTAGAGCACAGCAAGACTCAGAGCGAGGTTCTGCAAAAGTTTCTGCAAAGCTGATGGGAGGCCCCATAACGGGAGGCGTGCGTTTCCCAAAAGTGGGCCTACCTGGGAATCATCCTGTAATTCCATCACAGTCTAGGAGCAGTCAGGGGGCTCGGCCTCTATAGCAACATGGTCATAGATTTTAGAACGCAGTGGTATGGCATGGCTCAACTTGCTCCCTGCAGCCCAACATCTGAGGAAGAAAAGAAAGGAAAGAAAGGTGTAAAGAACTGCACCCATCTTATAACTTCATCCCAACCACAGCGGGTGTGGACAACTCCCTGCAGCCCAACATCTGAGGAAGAAAAGAAAGGAAAGAAAGGTGTAAAGAACTGCACCCATCTTATAACTTCATCCCAACCACAGCGGGTGTGGACAACTC
>NW_007068656.1:0-778 GCF_000164805.1 Carlito syrichta | reverse complement strand
ACTGAAAAAGATGGAATGCTCCCCAAATCATTTTACGAAGCCAACATCACATTGATACCCCAGCCAGGTAAAGATCCAACAAAGAAAGAGAACTACAGGCATCTTTGATGAACATAGATGCTAAAATTCTCAACAAGATCCTAGCAAACAAGATTCAGCAATACATCTCAAAAATCATCCATCATGACCAAGTAGGCTTCATTCCTGGAATGCAAGGCTGGTTCAACATTCGTAAAACCATAAATGTTATTAAATACATCAACAGATGTCAAAACAAAAACCACATGATTATATCATTAGATGCAGAAAAATCGTTTGATAAAATCCAGCACCCCTTCTTGATAAAAACCCTTGAACATCTAGGCATACGGGGAACATACCTCAAAATAGTAAAAGTCATCTACGAGAAACCCACAGCCAGCATACTCCTAAATGGACAAAAATTAGAACCATTTCCCCTGAAAACTGGAACAAGACAAGGATGCCCACTCTCACCCCTCCTGTTCAACATAGTATTGGAAGTCCTGGCTCGAGCAATCAGAGAAGAGAAGGCAGTCAGGGGTATCCAAATAGAAAAAGAGGAAGTCAAGTTATCTCTCTTTGCAGATGATATGATTGTGTACCTTGAAAACCCAAGAGAATCTGTCAAAAACCTCCTTACACTGATAAAGGCCTTTGGCAAAAGTCTCAGGATACAAAAATAAATGTACAAAAAGACAATCGCATTTTCTCTACACCCATAATTAAACAAACAGAAACCCAAATAAAAAACACAAAT
>NW_007068655.1:0-4298 GCF_000164805.1 Carlito syrichta | reverse complement strand
CAGTTGCTGCTCCTGCCTTATCATAAAACAGGTAAAATTAACTAACCTGCCTAGAGGTGACTCTGGATTTGACTCTAGTGATGTTGTTTTTTGGGTTCAGGAGGTTACTAACCCTAGACCTCAAGAAGACATATATATATATATAAGGAGTTAAGATTAAAGGCTTATTGGACACCAGAGCCGATGTTTCCTGTATTGCCGAAAAAATTGGCCTGCCTCGTGGCCAACTTGTATGGCTCCTTTGGGACTTATAGGCATTGGTCAAGTACTCTCAGTAGCCAATAACTCTAAAAATTTTAAATTGGACAAATGAGACTTCAAAAACTTTTTGCCCATCTATCCCCTTTACATTATGGGAAAGAGATATTCTCGCTCAAATAAGCATGCATTTTTATAGCCCTAATGATAAAGCTTCAGCACAAATGCTGTAGATAGACTATGATCCTTTTAAGGGACTTGGCAAAGACAGACAGGGAATGCAGGAACCTGACCAAGTTAATGAAAACATTCCTAAGTTTTGTAATTAAGAAAAAAATCTGGTATATGGAGACTTTTACAGAATTTAAGAGCTGTGAACACTACTATGGGAGCCATGGAGTGTTACCGCCTGTATTGCTATACCTGTTAACTTTAATATTATAGTTATTGATTTACAGAATTGTTTCTTTACTATACCTTTAAGCCCAGAGGATTGTAAACAATTTACATTTAGTTTACTCTCTGAGAATTAAAAAACTTTTGTTCCAGCTCCAGGAAGAGTCAACTCTCGAGGACTGAGACCTATCATACTATGACAAATGGATGTAACTCATTTTCCCAGCTTTGGAAAATTGTCTTATTTGCATGTGACTGTAGATAAATTTTCTCATGTAATTTTAGCTTCAGCAAAAACTGGAAGAAGCCTACAAGGACGTGGTACAACATTTATTCTTTTGCTTTTCACAGCTAGGTATGCCAGAGCAACTGAAAACCAACAACGGTCCTGCATATACATCTAAATCTTTCCAGCAATTTTACTCCTAATTTAATATTTCTCATTCCACAGAAATTCCCTACAACCCACAAGGTCAAGCCATAGTTGAAAGAGTTCATCAAACTTTAAAAAATCAATTAAGTTACAAGAGGATGAGTTCAAGTATAGCTCTCCTCACCACATCTTGAATCACACTTTATTTGTTATTAATCATTTAAATTTGGACCTTTCAGGCTATTCAGCTATGACTAGATGTTGAGATCCAGAAGAAAGTATAAAACCTCTGATAAAATGGAAGCTTCTTACAGGAAAAGGGGAGAGCCTGCTTTATTTCATGCTCAAGTCAAACATGCTACTAATCATAATTTTTCTTATGAAGGACATTCCAACTCCCTCCCTATTTGTCTTTATAATAATTCTGCTTTTAATAATTACCAGCCTTTTTGCTTAATGTCTACCTTTAAGTCTCTGAGTACAGAAAGCCCTTATCAGGACAATATCAAGGACGGTTGGCGACTGGAGATGTTAATGCCTGGAAGAACGGCCCCTAGCCATGCGACTAGAGCTTCATCACCTCTCAGCATATCTGCTTGCCCCTTCAATGATATGGAAAAGGACTGGTCACTCATACGGCGAGATGCTGGCTTCCCAAAATGGAGAGACTGTGCTTAAAACTCTAAGGTGGACTATCCTGTACCCGGTGAAAAATTATATATTAGTGACTGGGGTTTTAATGGCTCTACGCTTGTCACAGCTAGAAGGCACCCGCTTGGATGGGCTACATCTATGTTTTAAGTTCTCTATCCTCTAATCATTCATTACAGACTCAGCTTTATTGATTGTTTGCAGCAACAGGTCCTGTAACACTTTATTGTCCTCATTCCGGTTTTACAACTTTTTACAGGCTTGTGTTGATTCCCCATATGTTTTGTTAATTGCTAATGCTCATTCTATTTACTCGGTAATATATAATTTTGGTCATTTTGAAATTAATTGTGAAAATTGTACTTTGTCTAATTGTATTATTGGTAACCTGTATCAAGTATTTCTGTTAAAGCATCCTTCTTACGTTTTTGTGCCTGTTCAGCTACTGGAACTGTGGTATTCTTCTCCAGGTACTTATATTTTAGAACGAGCCACAGCAATGTTAAATAGGCTTGTAGTTTGTTGCAGCTTTAATTTTGGGAATTCCCGCACTAATTTCTAGTATAAGATCTGTGGCCGCTTTTTTGCCACTGCTTTAGCTCAAGAAGTGCACACAGCAAATCATGTGGATGATTTGTCTCAAAATGTTAGCTTAGCTTTATTTACTCAAGAGCAGATAGATAAAGGTATTATTGATAGGTTGAATGCTTTAGAATCAGCTTTAGTATATATAGGAAACCAAATACAACACATTAAGGTTCAAAGGTCTGTAACTTGTCACACTCAATTTAAATGGATTTGTGTTACACCTTTGCCATATGATGGTCAGAATGTTAGTTGGATAGATGTTCAGAAACATCTTAAGGTAGTTTGGCAGTCTTCTAATTCTTCTTTAAACATTCAACAGTTGCATAGTCAGATTACTGCTGTTTCTCAGGCACATCTTTCCTCACTTTCAGTTTCTCAACTGGCTTCTAGATTTACTTCTTCCCTTTCTCAGTTTGTGGCTTCCAATTCTGTTTGGAATCTGATCTATAATTTCATTGCTATTGGTATAATTGTTCTTTTTCTGCTCTTTATCTTTCCAATCATCATCCAACGTTTAAGGAAAGCAGTTCAACATAACTCTGATAATATTCATTTGGCAGTTCTTACTAATAAAACAAAAAAATAATGTCATCTATCAGCTGGTCACTTATGTCATATAGGCTAATATTTTGTGTCATCAGCTCACCATTCTTCACTCTCCCTATGTCCCCTCAAGTCTTTACGCTCTTGGTATTCAGTGACGGGTAAGATTCCAGCCACCTAGTATGAACCTAAGACAGGCATTCCCCGTGGGGAAGGGGAACGGGCCAATGACGGGTAACAACTATGGTGAGGCAAGAACAACCTAAGACAGAAGCCAAGATGTTTTACATATGTTTTTAATAAAAAAGGGGGAAATGTTGGGAGCCAACATCTATAGCTACATGACTGAGGACTGTAAAGGCCCATCTGGAAGATCGCCTCTGACATAGGATATCAGTTATACCTATAATATTGGCGTGTGATTAGCGACCAGTGTGTATACATGGCAGTAAAACTTATAATTAAATCTCAATACATCTGATGGAAAGTGCATAGCAGAATTATTTCTCTCTGTCTTTCTAAGTTTTACTTCTTTCTAGATATTTTTTTAACTTCTATTTCCTGGTAGACTGTGTAGTCAGCTCTTGTTCCTGAAAGCTGTTTCCCCTAGGGCTAAGATTAGAAACTAAATTACCATGATAGTTTTGTCGCCCTCCCCCTAGCCAGGCAGAACGTTTTCTTTTTGTTTCGTTAATTACCGAAACTCTGTCTGCTTCAGCCCATGGCCGCCATCTTGGCAGCCCTGCATTTCCTTGTTCAAGAGTGTGACAGCTACTATTTGATTTTTGGAGTAGACTTGTTAGTATAAAATATATACATATACACACATAGTTGCCTAAATTTATGCTTGCTGTTTTGTTTCCTTTTGCTACATTACTCAAATATAATAGTTACTATACGATTTATAAAAGAATTAACGATAAGGTATTAGCTTAATAGGATATAGTATAGTATTAAAGTCCAATAACTAGATCATATAAAAATTAAAGTTTAGACATATGAAACATATGAATTATAGTAAAGTTTTGTAGTTTAAGAATAAGTTTTAACTGAGTTGTAAGGCATTACGTTAAATCATAATAGGTTAATAGTATAAACTGACAGTTAAGTCATTTAACTAAACTTATAGATTATAGTATAGTGTTAAGTTGATAATATTAATCGTTAAAAATATTGGGAGTCACTGAACTTGGATTGAACCTAGAGTTAACTTAGAAAAGTTTTTTGTATTAATCAGTGTTTACAACAAAAAGTATAATATGAATGATTCATTGAACATTATGGAAAACACTTTGAACGATCTGTATTGAAATTGTGCACCTGTGACCTTAATGTAAGCACAGCAGGCATCATGGAATTCGAATTGTTTGCTTGGAGATTGCAGATCTCATGGTGGTCTTGTGATGCATAGTTTGTAAAGCACGGAACTTGTACGCCCCCAGTAAATGATTATCACACTGCTGGAGGGTATAGAAAATGGTATATAAGTTGGAAGGAGTCCGAATAAAATTTGGCTTCAGTCCTGATCAGACTGTTCCCAGAAGAACTG
>NW_007068654.1:0-306 GCF_000164805.1 Carlito syrichta | reverse complement strand
GGCCAATTTGTAGGTGTTGACCAAGTAAGTAATACAGTGAGGAGGATGGCAATTAAGCCAGGAAAGGAAAGAGGCCAAGGGCTACAAGTTTCCTGTACTGAATCCAGGATGTTTGTTTGGATTTGGGTTGAGATGAGTGGTGAGTCGAGACAGGCGAAGTTTAAGTGGTTGGTCTGGAACCTGGGAACAGGTGTACCTGTGGGTAGGTGAACAAGTATTATTATAGGTGGATTGTGAGGAAGGAGTGGTGGCAGGTTTAAGATGGGAAATGTGAATCCATGGGGTAACCTGACGTTGGGCTGTGAT
>NW_007068653.1:0-323 GCF_000164805.1 Carlito syrichta | reverse complement strand
CTACATAGTTAATTAAGCTCGCTAGTCAGCTGGCTAGCTGGTTAAGTCAGGTAGTTAAGGCAGTTGGCTAGCCACATTGTGAGGTAGGTAGCTAGGAAATTGAGTCAGCTGGCTAGCCAGTGTTAAGTGACCAGCCTAACCTGTTGGTTAGCTAGGTGGCTAGCCAGATGGCTATCTACTTCTGTCAGCTATTTAAGCTAGCTGGTTAGCTGGCTGGTCAGGTAGGTGGCCAACTAGTTAAGCTGGCTGGCTAGCCGGCTGACCAGCAAGGTGGCTGGCTAGTTAAGCTGGCTGACTATCCGACTGTCCAGCCAGTCGCTTGG
>NW_007068652.1:0-363 GCF_000164805.1 Carlito syrichta | reverse complement strand
GATACCTACAGAACACCCCATCCAAAGACCACAGAATACACATTCTACTCATCACCACATAGAACGTATTCTAAGATCGAACACATAATTGGCCATAAATCAAGCATAAGCAAACTTAAAACCTAAATTCTACCATGAACCTTCTCGGACCACAGTGGAATAAAAATAAACATTAACACCAACAAGGTCCCCCCAACCCACAAAGACTTGGACACTAAACAGTATGATGCTAAACAACTCCTGGGTCAATGACGAAATCAAAACAGAGATCAAAATATACCTGGAAACAAAAGAAAATGAAGAAACTTCTTACCAAAATCTCTGGGATGCCTTAAAAGCTGTAGTAAGAGGGGAATTTATATC
>NW_007068651.1:0-2147 GCF_000164805.1 Carlito syrichta | reverse complement strand
CCATCAAAATAGCAAGCAGACAGCCCCCGAATGGGACAGAGGATTCTCCAGCTATGTATCTGACAACGTGATAACATCTGTGAGCTACAAGAAAATCAAACACTCAGAAAAAGAGACAAACAATCCCGTGAAAAAGTGGCAAAAATACATGATTGGACACTTCTCATAGAAGAGATGTGGGAAGCCAGGAGACACATGAAAACGTGCTCAGCCTCACTCATCATCAAAGAAATGCAAAGGAAAACCACACTGAACTACCACTTAACCCCTGTAAGAACGGCCTTCATTAATAACACAAACAATATCAGATGCTGGAAAAGATTTGGGGGAAAAAAATGCTTCTGCACTGCATGTGGACTGAAAAGTACAGCAACATCTTTGGAAATCAGTGTGGCGGTTTCTAAAGGGACAAGAAATTGACCTACCATGTGACCCTGTAATTCCCCTGTAGGGAATAAACCTGGAGGAACTCAGATCTTTTACAAAACGATATCTGCATAAGCATGCTTATTGCAGCTCTAATCACATTTGAAAAAAACCTGACACCAACCATGTCGCACTTCAAAGCTGGAATGGATAAAATGAATGTGGAACATACACAAAATGGAATGTTACGCATCCCTGACAAGTGACAGGTATAAGGATGTTGCAGAAAGCTTGATGGATATGAAATTCGGTCATTCTCCGTGAATTATCACGGAAACAAAGAATAGAGTTCCAAATGTTCTCCCTCATGAGCTGCCCTTGATCGATTAGAGTGCTAGAAGAAAGTGATTGGAAGTATTAGAAAACTGTTTTCGGGTAGGGGTGGGATTGGCTGTGGAGTTATATTGTTAAGGGAGGGAGGGGCAGACCTCACCATCCCGGGAACATGCATAATCAATGTTTGAATATCTAACTCTGAATTGTACCCCATATTGTGCAACAATTAAAATAAAATAAATACATAAATAAAAGCTGTAAAACGTGCAACTGACTCCATTTGCTTTCTTCTAGTTTTTATTTTTTTTAACTTTTTTCATCTAAAGATAGTTGCAGTCCAGGGTTGGGGATAGAAATGTTCCTTTTGAAGGGATTCATTTCTAAGAAGGGTGCACGACTCCCATTGTAACTTCCTTTCCTATTAAGACGTGAGAATCCATTGTACATTTGGTTTCAACTTTGACACTACTACATTTCTTACATAAATGCTGAATGTTTTATTCTGCACAAATTGAAACGTGTTGAGATTCCAGACGTGTATCATCCTAAGTCAACTTCACATGGAGGATCAGAGTACCTATGTGGCTATTCAGAAGACAGAAGGCATAATAAATCTTAACGATGTCAGAAGAAAAACTGTAGAATAATTTAACATATCTTTTTCCTTTCTTAAAACTTTTGTACATATTCTTGTGACACGCTGTATTTTCTGCTGGTGAATGTTAATTTAAAACTTATAGATATGCAAGCCCTACTCCAAAGGTTCCCCTGCCTATTGGAAGGAAATATAAAATGATATTTCCCTTGTATTTTAAACCAATTTCTATTTTTCAAAGTGTATTTCCACTGAATCCCCGAGGATTTTCTCTACCTAAGACATAATGGTGTACTCTGCAACAATGTCTCAGATTAATGTGATACTTTTTACCGACAAGCCTTGAAAATCATGCACACACACAAAAAGAGACCACTGGAGCCCTATGTTTAGAAACCAAAATAACATGGAGATTTCGAAAGAAGAATATGGGATCCTCATTCATATAAAAATTTAGATAATCGAAAATTCTAGAAAACTGACTTTGATGTTACTGAAGCGATGTTCAAATCCTGAGAGACAAATGGCTCAACGGCTGGAAAATAATAGGAAAAACATGCAGAAGTGTCTAAACTAGAGAAAGTGATGACATATGATTAGGTTGTGCTATGACCAAACTCCAACAAGTCTCTGTGACCATAGTAATGAAAGACTACATCGTGGGGAACCCCTCAGGGACCTCCCACTGTGGGAGCTTTTCTGTCCTCTCAATAACTTCTGCGTGAAAACAAAAAGACTACATTGCCCACTGTATCCTAGGACGGCCACTTACCCGTGCAGACGTTTTCGGATAGGTGTGAACACCTTGCTTCCTTCAATTCTTGGGAATGAAATCCACCATATCTTCCGC
>NW_007068650.1:0-704 GCF_000164805.1 Carlito syrichta | reverse complement strand
TTACCTAAGGCAATCTACAAATTCAATGCAATACCCATTAAATTACCAACAACATTCTTAGACCTAGAAAAAACAACACAGGAATTCATATGGAAACACAAACGTCCAAGAATAGCCAGAACAATCCTCAGTAAAAAAAACAAAGCAGGTGGTATCACAATACCAGACTTCAAACTTTCCTATAAAGCTACAATCATCAAAACAGCTTGGTATTGGTACAGGAACAGGTATATAGATCAATGGAACAGAATTGAGATTCCAGAAGCAAAACCTCAATTCCTCAACCAACTCATCTTCGACAAAGCCCCCACCACCTACCAGTGGGGAGAAGAGAACCTATTCAGTAAATGGTGCTGGGAAAACTGGTTGACCACATGCAGAAGATTGAAACAGGACCCCTATCTATCCCCATGCACAAAGGTTAACTCCAAATGGATCAGAGACCTAAATGTAAAACCTCAAACCATAAGAACCTTAGAAAAGGAAGGAAATACTCTCATGGAAATCGGAACTGGCATCCAATTCCTGTACAAAACCCGAAACCCACAGGACTTAAGAGAGAAGATAGACAAATGGGACCTTATTAAAGTGACAAGCTTCTGCAAAGCCAAAGAAACCATCAAGAGAGCAGGAAGACAGCCTACAGACTGGGAAAAAGTCTTTGCCAACTCTAGGTCTGACAAAGGCTTAACATCCTGGATCTG
>NW_007068649.1:0-1042 GCF_000164805.1 Carlito syrichta | reverse complement strand
TGATTTTTTTTTTTTTTTGATTTATTGTAGAGATGAGGTCTCGCTGCCCGGGCAGGTCTCGAACCTGCAGGCTCAGGCAATCCACTCACCTCAGCCCCCCAAAAGCGAAGGATTACAGGCTGAGCCACCGAGCCTGGCAAGTGCTTCTATTTCTTTTTTTTTTTTTGAGTTGGAGTCTCACTCTGTCGCCCAGACTGGAGTGCAGTGACTGCTCCCGGCCACCGCAACCTCGACCTGCTGGGCTCCGGTGATCCTTCCGCCTCAGCCTTCCAAGGAGCTGGAAATACAGGCATGCACTACAACGCCCAGCTGATTTTTTTATTTATTGTAGAGATGAGGTCTTGCTGCCCAGGCAGGTCTCAAACCCACAGGCTCAGGCAATCCACTCACCTCAGCCTCCCAAAGGTGCGAGATTACAGGCTGAGCCACCGAGCCCGGCTTGACTTGAGTTTTAAGGCAACATCTCATGGTGCTGGGATCACCTAAGAAAAATGCCTGTAGGGTGTGGGAAAAACATTTGAATATATGAGTGAGAGAAATGTCAGACACCAGGGAATGAGAAGGATTGTGTATGTGTGTGTGTGTTTTTTTTTGAGATGGAGTCTCGCTCTGTCGCCCAGGCAGGAGTGCAGTGGCACACTCATGACCATCCCAACTTTGACCCTCTGGGCTCCAGTGATCCTTCTGCCGCAGACTTCCAAGTGGCAAAACTACAGGCATATGCTACCATGCCCGGCTAATGTTTTTATTTTTCATAGAGATGAGGTCTCACCAAGTTACCTGGGCTGATCTTGAACCTGCAGCCTCAGGCAATCCACTCTCCTTCTAGTGCTTCTATTTCTAAAACCTAAACATGATGTGGAATGTAGTTTGTATTTTAACAAATTCTTGTTTTCAGTATATTCAACCAAGAAAAGAGAAACAGTAGCAGAAAAGAAAGGCAAGATAGAAAGAAGGAAAAGGAAAGAAGGGAGAGGGGAAGGGAAGGAAGGAAGAAAGCGAGGTAGGGAGGAAAGGATGGAGGGAGAGAAGGAGAAAGGAA
>NW_007068648.1:0-531 GCF_000164805.1 Carlito syrichta | reverse complement strand
ACAATTTATTTCAATAAAAGAAGACTTAGCTGAAAGGAGAAAAAATGATGAGAACTTGCTTTAAACTGATTTATTCCCTGCAGCAATAAAAGGAATGTTTCTTCACTCAGCTGTTTAATATGCAAATATGCAGAACATCCAGCCCCTGACAGCACACCATTAATAAAACCTTGCACTGAGCAGAGCGCCCGATATTTCATCCTGATGAAAATACATGATGATGATTTTAGACTGTAGACTCTCAGAGTTGGAACAATGTGCTTTTCTGGTGATGAAACCCACTGGTCACCGAAGAGAGGGGTGGGGAAGCTTTTCACATAAGCAATTGGATTTCTGCAACAGGAAGTTCCAGGGTAAAGAAAATAGTAAATACTAAGGGCTGTTAATAGTTAATGCTATCAAGGTTCAAGGGACAAGATTTGACTCAGGGACAAGATTTGACTCGGGGACAACCCAGTGACAAAAACAGCAAAAGTCTGAGACCCTCTTCTTTCAGGGATGGTGGCATGCTAATGTTTTGTGTTTTGTTTT
>NW_007068647.1:0-2275 GCF_000164805.1 Carlito syrichta | reverse complement strand
TCCATTCCATTCTTCTCCATTCCATTCCATTTCATTCCATTCCATTCTTCTCCATTCCATTCCATTCCTCTCCATTCCATTCCACTTCATTCCATTCCACTTCATTCCATTCCACTCCATTCCATTCCACTCCTCTCCATTCCACTCCTCTCCATTCCACTCCTCTCCATTCCATTCCTCTCCATTCCATTCCATCCCTCTCCATTCCATTTCTCTACATTTCTCTCCATTCCATTCCATTCCTCTCCATTCCATTCCATTCCTCTCCATTCCATTCCACTCCTCTCCATTCCATTCCTCTCCATTCCATTCCATTCCTCTCCATTCCATTTCTCTACATTTCTCTCCATTCCATTCCATTCCTCTCCATTCCATTCCGTTCCTCTCCATTCCATTCCGTTCCTCTCCATTCCATTCCTCTCCATTCCATTCCATTCTTTTCCATTGCATTCTTCTCCATTCCATTCCATTCTATTCTATTCCATTCCTCTCCATTGCATCCCTCGCCATTACTTTCCATTCTTCTACTTTCCATTCCTTTTCTCTCCATTCCATTCCACTTCAGTCCATTGAATTCTACTCCATTCCATTTCATTCTAATGAATTCCATTCCATTCTTCCCCATTCCATTCCTTGCCATTCCATTCCATGTTTCCTCTCCTTTTCATTCCGTACCTATCAATTCCATTCTGCTCCATTCTATTCCTCTCCTTTCCGTTCTCCTCTATTCCATTCCGTTCTCCATTTTATTCCATTCTATTCCTCCCCATTACTTTTCTCTCCATTCCACTCCTCTTCATTTTATTTTATTACAATTCTTCCCATTGTATTCCTCTTCGTTCCATTCCTCTTCATTCATTTCCTCTTCATTCCATCGCATTCCATTCCATTTATTACATTACATTCCTCAATTTCCATTTAATTTCATTCCTTTCCACTCCATTCCATTCCTCTCCATTTCATTCCATACTTCTCCAATCCTTTCAATTCCATTCATCTCCATTCCTTTCCACTCATTTCATTCCATTCCATTCCTCCCCATTCCATTCCATCCCAATTACATTCAACTCCCTTCCATTCCATTCCAATACATTTCATTTTATTTCATTCCTTTCCTCTAAATTCTCTTCCATTCTCTCCATTTCATTCCATACCTGCCCATTCCATTCCATTCATCTCCATTCCTTTCTTCTCCATTCCTTCCATCCATTCCAGTCCTCTCTATTCCATTCCATCCTTTAGTTTCTTCTCCATTCCATTCTATTCATCCCCATTCATTTCCATTCCATTCCATTCCTCCCCATTCCATAACATTACATTCATCCCATTCCATTCCATTTTATTCCCATTCCATTCCATTTTTCTCCATTCCATTCCATTCTCCTCCATTCCATTCCATTCCATTGCATTCTATTCCATTGCATTCCATTCCATTTCTCCCCATACTGCTGCTTTTCATTCCCTCTATTCCATTCCTCTCCATTCCTCTCCTTCCCATTCCATCCATTCCATTCCTCTCCATTCCATTCCAAACTTCTCCATTCTTTTCTATTGCATTCCATTACTGTCCATTATTACATTTCTTCCCATTCCATTCCATTCCACTACATTCCATTTTATTCCATTCCATTCCTCTAAATTCTCTTCCAATCCTCTCCATTCCATTCCATACCTGCCCCTTCCATTCCATCCATCTCCATTCCATTCCTCTCCATTCCTTCCATCCATTCCAGTCCTCTCCATTCCATTCCATCCTTTCAATTCCTCTCCATTCCATTCTATTCATCTCCATTTGTTTCCATTCCGTTCCTTTCCATTCCATACCATTCCATTCCTCCGCATTCCATAACATTACATTCATCCCCTTTCCATTCCATTCTCTCCCATTCCACTCCATTCCATTCTGCTCCATTCCATTTCTCTCTATTCCATTTCATTCCATTCTATTCCATTGCATTCCATTCCATTCTAGATACGCTGCTTTTCATTCCATTTCTTTCCTCTCCATTCCATTCCATCCATTCCATTCCTCTCCATTCCATTCCAATCTTTTCCATTCTTTTCTATTGCATTCCATTACTGTCCATTATTACATTCCTGGCCATTCTATTCTATGCCATTCCACTCCATTCTTCTCCATTCCATTCCATGCTTCTTGATTGCATTCCATTCCACTCCATTTCATTCCATTCCTCTCCATTGTCTTCCAGTCCTCTCCTTTTGAAATCCATTCCTCTCCGTTGCATTCCATTCCTCTCCATTGTCTTCCAGTCCT
>NW_007068646.1:0-790 GCF_000164805.1 Carlito syrichta | reverse complement strand
CCCCTGGGCTCAGGTAGTAATCTTGCCTCAGCCTTCCAAAATGCTGGGATTACCGGTGTGAACCACAGCACATAGCAACATATTAATTTTCATTGTTAAACTTTCTGAATTGTGAGTTTTATCTTGTTGGACCTCTGAACTTTTGAATTTCTGTAAATATTCTTGAACTTTGTTCTGGGGTTTGGTTAAATGACCAATAAACCTTTTGATCCTTCTGGGTGTTGCTTTCAGTCTTTATTCAGCAGGCTGGTAGCAGCATTTAACCTAGGCCTGAGTATTTCTGACACTTCTGTGTATTCAGTGTCCCCTGAGCCTTAAGCTTTCAGAGTTTGGCTGGTGGGAATAGGTACTCTTCCTGGTGGTGTAATTTATGTGTCTTTTTTCTGCTATTCCTCTTGGGCAGTTCTTTCTCTGGTCTGAGACGAGTTGTCACATGCACGCCTCAATCATATTCTGCAGAATATGTGAGGAGACAGATTTCCACCAGTCTCTGTTCCATTCCCTCCTCTCCTGTTGCTCATCCTGCAAGCTGGGCCTCACCATGTTCTCATCCTCATTACTTCCATAGCCTCATTACTCAACCTTATTACTTCCACCCCCTAGGGGTCCCTTCTTGTACCATGACCTGGAAACCGTGTTAAGACAGTACACTGACAATAATCACAGGGCCCACCTTGTTAGTTTCCTGTCTCTCATGCATCACCATCCTGCCATTGAAAATCAATGTTCTATTACATATTTTGATTATTTTTTCTTGGTGGTTTTAGGGGGAAGCTAAATCCAGTGCCTA
>NW_007068645.1:0-430 GCF_000164805.1 Carlito syrichta | reverse complement strand
CTTTTTCAATTGCCTGGAATACCTTCAGTAGGATTGGTATCAGCTCCTCCTTAAATGTCTTGTAGAATTCTGCTGGAAAACATCTGTACCAGAACTTTTATTTGTAGGAAGTTTTCTTATTACATAGTCGACTTCCTTCATTGTTATTGGTCTATTTAGGGTCTCAATTTCTTCTTGCTCCAACCTAGGTAGGTTGTGTGATGTCAGAAAGTCCTCCATTTCCTTAGGTTTTCAAGTTTGTTTCCATACAAGTGTACATAGTAGTCTCTAATGATCTTTTGTATTTCTTCAGGGTCAGATGTGATTTGATCTTTTGTGTTTCTGATTGTGCTTATTTGGTTTTTTTGCATTTTTTCTTGGTCAGTCTAGATAGGGGACCATTGATCTTGTTTATCCTTTTGAAGAACCAGCTTTTTGTTTCATTGATTTT
>NW_007068644.1:0-695 GCF_000164805.1 Carlito syrichta | reverse complement strand
GTGGCTCAGCCTGTAATCCCGCGCCTTTGGGCGGCTGAGGTGAGTGGATTGCCTGAGACCACGGGTTCGAGACTCACATAGGCAGCGAGACCTCATCTCTACAATAAATCAAAAAATCAGCCGGGTGGTAGCGCATGCCTGTAATTCCGGCTACTTGGAAGGCTGAGGCGGAAGGATCACCGGAGCCCAGCAGGTCGAGGTTGCGGTGGCCGAGAGTGGCCACTGTACTCCAGTCTGGGCGACAGAGTGAGACTCCAACTAAAAAAAAACCAAAACACTGTTCTTTTCTTCTAAGAGGTTATAGTACATTTACTTAGGTTATTGGTTTCCTTTCATATGCATATTTTCTAGCTAATAGATTTCAGCCTCATATTTACA
Source organism: Carlito syrichta (assembly GCF_000164805.1). Lineage (NCBI taxonomy): Eukaryota > Metazoa > Chordata > Mammalia > Primates > Tarsiidae > Carlito > Carlito syrichta. The sequence goes on along the minus strand of NW_007068644.1, from coordinate 317 downwards.
GATTGCTTTTAGTTGGTTACTTAAATCTCATTAACTTAATTGATTTCTTTTAGTTTCACTGATGTGACAACTTTTTTGTAATGACAGCTTTTATATCTGTACAAAGAAGAACAATGGGAGAACAGAAAGAGACTTATTTTGACCCTGGGGAGATCTAAGAGGTAGCATTGGTTGGGCTATGAAGGATATGTAAGACTTCAACAAGAAGAGATGGGGGATTTCAGGCTAGCCAGGGAACATGTGGGCAGAAGGAACAACCTGAAGAGATACAAATAGGTGGAAGAATGTTTTGAAACAGCAGATAAGCCGGGCTTGGT
>NW_007068643.1:0-927 GCF_000164805.1 Carlito syrichta | reverse complement strand
TAGGGTAAGCATAAATTTGGTTTTGATAAAAATTTGGTTTTCGACATACAGCCATGTTAATGTACACTATTCATTCTTCATCATTTTCTGAGGACACTCAAATATGTTTTTCAAACTTGTGGATGAACATTTGTATTGTTTTGAGTACTTAGCTATGAAACTATGATGACATAAGCATTATAGTCCATGTTTTTTCATTTCATAGAGGATGATTTCTCTCAAATATATTCTTAAGTTTGCAGTTCCTATACTGTTCATGTTAGTACATGAACAGCTAACCCCAAAGTGTTTCGCAAATGTAAGGTCTAACTTATACTTCTAACAGTATAAACATATGCAATGCCTCTTTCTTCATGATTTTTCCAACATTATACATTTTTCATTTTTAAAAGTTTTTTTATTTTTTGATTTGATTGTTAGAGTCAGAGTCTAACTCTGTCACACAGACTAGACAGTCACAGACAGTGCAACCTCGAACTGTTGGGCTCAGGAGACTCTTCCACCACAGCCTTCCAAGAAGCTGGAACTTCAGGCTCATGCCATGAAACCTGGCTAATTTTTTGGCTTATTATGGAGCTCAGGAAGAAAAAAGCAGAAGGTGGATCACAGGGATCACAGTTTGACATCAAAAGAAAGACTAAAGAATGTTAACAGTGGAGGAAGTTATCAGAATTTGAGCAAAATGCAATGTAGCCACTGGGCTGGTTATGTCTTTTTATGGCACTTTTTTACCAAGTTGATGGGTGGGAGACAGACTGGTCAGTTAGCTTCGTCTTGAGCAACAGTGCCATTGTGAGGAAATACTTTCATGAAGTGTAAGTCAGAAACATCTATGCAAGTCCTAGCTGAGGAATCAAGGGTTGAACAGAACTGGCAGAAGCCAGAGCCAGATGCAGAGATTTGGAGAAATTCTGTGAATGAGGGACG
>NW_007068642.1:0-430 GCF_000164805.1 Carlito syrichta | reverse complement strand
CGATTGTTCTGGCTATTCTTGGTCGTTTGTGTTTCCATATGAATTCTTGTGTTGTTTTTTCTAGGTCTGAGAAGAATGTTGCTGGTAACTTGATAGGTATTGCATTAAATCTGTAGATTGCCTTAGATAAGATGGACATCTTCACAATGTTGATTCTTCCAATCCATGAGCATGGGATATTTTTCCATTTGTTTGTGTCATCTTTGATTTCTTTGAGCAGAGTTTTGTAGTTTACTTGTAAAGATCTTTCACGTCTCTGGTTAGGAAGATGCCAAGACATTTCATTTTTTTTGTGGCTATTGTGAATGGAATTTTGCTTTTTATTTGGGTTTCTATTTGTTTATTATTGATGTAAAGAAATGTGATTGTCTTTTGCACATTTATTTTATATCCTGAGACTTTGCCAAAGGCCTTTATCAGTGTAAGGAGG
>NW_007068641.1:0-732 GCF_000164805.1 Carlito syrichta | reverse complement strand
CAGAACACTACACGACCTGTTACTATGGAACAATAAGGAATCTTGGTTACACGAGGCCCCCATCCCAAAACCCTACAGACCGTCTTTCTAAGAGATAACCACCACTCAGATTTTGGGAGTAGGAATCTGATTGATGGGAGTCTTCATATACAGGGAACTGCACTGTCTATTGCTAAAGGAGAATAAGGAATCTGGTTGACACGTGTCCTCCATCCCTATAAAACTTCAGGGTTTCTTGCTAAGGGATAAACACGAATTTGGTTTTTTGAAAAATTAACTAGGGAAATGAAATGCTCATATACAGAAAAATGCACTGACTTTTCCTAAGAAAGTACAAGGAAGGCGGGTGACATGAAGTCTCAATCTCCAAAAAAAATACGGCGTCTTCCTAAGATCTAAACAAGGATCAAGCTTTCGACGCATGTATTTATGAACAGGAGTACTCATATACAGGTAGCTGCATGGCTGATGCTAAAAAGAAGGAATCTGCATTAAACGCATCCTCAGTCTGAAAATCTACAGGGCATCTTGCTGACGGCTACAGTAGAATCAGGGATTCGAGGCATGAATGTGGGTAATAGCAAACCTCATATACAGGAAACTACATGGTCTCATGCTAATAAACGAGAGGAAATCTGTTTTCCACTGTTCCTCTATCAATAAATCTACATGACTTCCTACTAAGGGCTAAACAAGAATCAGGGTTTTGAAACAGGAATCAAGGGAAAGAGT
>NW_007068640.1:0-805 GCF_000164805.1 Carlito syrichta | reverse complement strand
AGATATTGACCCTAACACCATCATAACTGGGGACTTTAATACCCCACTCACAACCCTAGATAGATCATCAGGACAAAAAATCAACAAGAGATCTGGAACCTCAATGTGACTTTGGGCCAAATGGACTTAATTGATACCTACAGAACACTCCATCCAAAGACCACAGAATATACATTCTACTCATCACTGCATGAAACGTATTCTAAGATCGACCACATAATTGGCCATAAATCAAGCACAAGCAAATTAAAAGGATTGAAATTCTACCATGCACCTTCTCGGACCACAGTGGAATAAAAATAAACATTAACACCAACACGGTCCCCCCAAAACCCACAAAGACATGGACACTAAACAGCAGGATGCTAAACAACTCCTGGGTCAATAATGAAATCAAAATAGAGATTCAAAGATACCTGGAAACAAATGAAAATGAAGAAACATCTTACCAAAATCTCTGGGATGCCATGAAAGCTGTAGTAAGAGGAGAATTTATATCCCTACAAATGCAAATGAAGAAAATGGAAGGATCACAAATTAATAGCCTAACAAGCCACCTAAGAAAGCTGGAAAAGCAAGACCACCAAAACCCTAATTTCAGCAGAAGAATTCAGATCACCAAAATAAAAGCCCAAATCCAGGACATAAAGACAAAAAGATAATACAAAAAATCAATGAAACAAAAAGCTGGTTCTTCGAAAGGATAAACAAGATCGATGGTCGCCTAGCTAGACTGACCAAGAAAAAGAGAGAAAAAGCCCAAATAAACACAATCAGAAACACAAAAGATGAAGTCACATCTGAT
>NW_007068639.1:0-304 GCF_000164805.1 Carlito syrichta | reverse complement strand
ACCTTTTCCTTTTCTCCCTTACAGACAATGAAGCCCTGCCTCGTCCTCTTTACATACGCCTTCTGTGCACACGCCGGTTTTGGACCCCCCCCAAATCCTCAAGAACTCAGAAGAGCCCTTTTTGGAAATCCCTGCGATTGCAAAGGCGGTATGTCCCCAATCACTCCCCCCTCCTATTCCCGGTAAGTTGACTGCAACACGAAAATAGCCTATCTTGCCTACATTCACACATATTCAGGGATATCAAAGCAACAATGGACCTGCAAATCCAAACCCGCAATCATTCCTGCCACACAGGGTCGCC
>NW_007068638.1:0-616 GCF_000164805.1 Carlito syrichta | reverse complement strand
AAGCTTAGTTTGCCTGGGTAGGTTATTCTTGGTTGAAATTGTTTCTCTTTTAGAACTTTGAAGATAGGGTTCCAGGCTCTTCTGGCCTGAAGGGTTTCTGTGTATAAATCTGCTGCTATTCTAATTGATTTTTCCTGGTAGTTAGTCTGGCCTTTTTCTCTTGCTGCCTTTAGGATTTTTTCTTTCATAGCTACTTTGTTTAGGCAAATTATTATGTATCTGGGAGTTGGTCTTCTCGTTTGTTGTCTTGCAGGGGTTCTCTGAATCACTTGTGTTTGAATTTTTTCATCCTTAATGAGATGAGGGAAGTTTTCTTAAATGATTTCATGAAATGTTTGTTCCAGCGTGGCTTCTGTTTCTCTTTCTGCCTCAGGAAGCCCAATTATTCTTAGGTTTGGTCTCTTGAAGTGATCATTCATCTCTTGAAGGTTTTGTTCTGTCTTTTTGAGCTTCTTTTCTATGCTTTTGACAGTTTGGGTTAGTTCTGTGTTTTGGTCTTCAAGCTCTGAGATTCTTTCTTCGGCTTGGCTGATTCAGCTTTCCATGCTTATTAGTCTGTTGTTCATTTCCATCACAGTATTCTTTACTGCTGTCATTTCTGACAACAGCTCCTTAC
>NW_007068637.1:0-348 GCF_000164805.1 Carlito syrichta | reverse complement strand
CTTTTCCACTCCTTTACTCTCCATTCAATTCAATCCATTCCACTCCTCTCCAATCCATTCCTCTCAATTTCATTCCTCTTCTTTCCATTCCATTCCATTCCATTCCATTCCATTCCATTCCATTCCATTCCATTCCTTTCCATTGCTTTCCATTCCTTTCCATTCAATTCCATTCCCTTCCTCTCCATTCCATTCCATTCCATTCCTCTCCATTCCATTCCATTCCATTCATTTCCTCTCCATTCCATTCCATTCCTCAACATTCCATTTCATTCCATGGCTTTCCAATCCATTCCATTCCTCTCCATTCCATTACTCTCCAATCCATTCCATTCCATTTCAATCCAT
>NW_007068636.1:0-766 GCF_000164805.1 Carlito syrichta | reverse complement strand
GACTGGAGAGGTCTTCCAAAGGGCCTTTTCCTGCTTTCTGGTTTACTCATGAGTGACTCTGCACAGCGTGAGGCACGTTAGCTGCTCTGGTCATTCTGGGGTCGGGGGAAGTGCATAGCGTGGAAAGGGCAGGACGGGATTCTCTGAAGACAGCACTCAGCTCTCTCTTGCTAGAGATACAGGTTACAGGCATCTGTCCAAATCCTGTGTTTCCAGAGCAGAAAATCAAATGCCACATTTTGTGACTTACAAGTGGGATTGTTTTTTGTGAGTTGGAGTCTCACTCTGTCACTCAGGCAGGAGTTCTGTGACAGTCTCACAGACACCACGGCCTCGACCTCTGAGCTCAGGTGATCCTTCCACCTCAGCCTTCCGGGTAGCTGGAACCGTAGATGCACGGCACCACACCTGGCTGATTTTTTTGATTTATTGTAGGGATGAGGTCTTGCCAAGTTGCCCGGGCCAGTCTTGAACCCCTGGACTCAGGCGATCTTCTTGCCTCTGTCTCCCAAAGTTCTGGGGTGATGGGCATGAGCCACTGCACCCGGCCAATAAGTGGGAGTTACAGCAAGACATCGCAAAGGCAGGTAGAAGGTCATAGTGGATGTTGAAGACTCAAAAGCTGGAGGGTGCATAGGAATGAAAAGTTACCTACCAGGTAAAGTGCACACAGGTGTGCTGGAGGGGACACTTAAAGACCAGCCTTTTTTACACTAACAGAACGTATCCACGTGAGCAAAAATCATGTGGACACCCTGAAGCTATT
>NW_007068635.1:0-405 GCF_000164805.1 Carlito syrichta | reverse complement strand
TTTGATTTATTGTAGAGATGAGGTCTTGCCAAGTTGCCCAGGTGGGTCTCGAACCCACGAACTCAGGCAATCCACTCGCCTCGGCCTCCCAAAGCGTGGGATTACAGACTGAGCCACCGAGCCCGGTCCATTTTTTCCACTATGATTGAAGTGCAAAAGTCCATTTAAACATTTTACTATCCCTCTCTTAGAAGATATGCTAGCCGGGCTCGGTGGCTCAGCCTGTAATCATGTGCTTTGGGAGGCTGAGGTGAGTGGATTGCCTGAGCCCGCGGGTTCGAGACCCAATCTCCATAATAAATAAAAAATGAGCCGGGCATGGTTGGAAGGCTGAGGTGGAAGGATCGCCGGAGCCCGGCAGGTCGAGGCTGTGGTGGCCGGGAGCGGCCACTGCACTCCAGTCTG
>NW_007068634.1:0-370 GCF_000164805.1 Carlito syrichta | reverse complement strand
TCCATTCCACTCCTTTCCATTCCTCTCCATTCCTTTGCATTCCTCTCCATTCCTTTCCTCTCCATTCTAATCCTCTCCATTCCATTCCACTCCACTCCAATTCGTTCCTCTCCATTCCTTTCACTTCCCTTCCATTCCATCCAAGTCATTCCATTCCATTCCTCCTGACTCCAATCCATTATATTCCATTCCTCTCCATTCCATTCCATTCCTCTCCATTCCATTCCATAGTCACCCAATACAGTCATTTCCATTCCATTCCATTCCTCTACATTCCATTCCTCTCCCGTCCATTCCATTCCTCTCCATTCCATTCCACTCCATTTCTCTCCATTCCATTCCTCTCCATTACATTCCATTCCACTCTATT